>NW_028251549.1:0-28008 GCF_964263255.1 Lissotriton vulgaris | reverse complement strand
CTCAAACAGTGAGCCACCAGTGAGCCACCAGACCCTCATAGTGTGGCCTCATCTACCGTCCGCTGGTTCGGAAGCCTGGATACATTTCTCCTAGTACCGTCTTTCACTTCCGGATTGGAGGTCAGACAGCAGCAGGCATGTCCATCTGCATCAGAGAGATATGAGCTGTGCCTGCTGTGCGGTAGAAGGAGTGATCATGATTAAGTGATGTTTACATAACAACCCTCCACTTTCATAGACTCTTTCTAACTGATAGGCCATGTCATAAACCTCTTATTAACCTCTTGTGTCCTGATCACCTCAGCCGCCAGCCACTTGGATTTCACGTACCTCCTTGTTTGCAGTCTCTCAGGCCACCATACGTTGGTTGTTGGCACTGCCCCCTGAGTGGCCTTACTTTTCATTTTTAATTACCATAATGAGTTTCCTGTGTTAGTTCTGTTATCACCCTTGGTCGGTTTTGTATATTCTCTAATGTTTTCATTCATTTAACTGTTTGACCTCAATATTTATGCCGCTGCTTTGGTTTCTATCAAGCTCTCCAATTGCATGTGGCAAGTTTGCGGAATAGCTGTATTGTCTGTCTGTCCGCCAAGGGTTTGCTGTTGTCTGTCAATCTGAGCAAGTCTTCAAGGGTGTCGAGGAGGCTGTCTCTGACGTGGCAGGGGCGTCATTAGCAGTTGACAAGCACGTGGCTGTTACAGAAGCCACACCACCATCAGAAATTGCCTTTCATGGGACCTTTGCAAGCATTGATAGGTTTGAAATTCAGGGGTACTGGGGATGGGCCAGAGGTACAGACAAGCCATTTTCTGGAATTGTGTGATCCTTGGCGTGTTTTAGTTGTCAAAGGATTAGGTCTGTCTAAGGCATTGTTGTCGGCTCTCGTTAGGGGACCATAGTGTCACAAACATTCTCTTTTATTAGACAGGTCAGGCATGGCGTTATGAAGCAAAATGTGATATTCACATAGTTTATTAACGATTCTGCTTGTGATCTTGGCTGAATGAGAACTTGTTTGAAGGCTGTTGACCCTGGAGACATGTCTATTTGAATGTACACATGTAGAGCGCTATTCAATATCTATTGATAGTGTGTGTTGAATTTGGGAGTGTGCGTTGGGACTGGCAGTGAGGATGCCTCTTACGGCATCTGTTGGCGAGGAAGCTTCGCGTGTTGCCGCACAACCAGAGGGTTCATGGTAACTTTTTATTGAGACCTTTAGTATTGGGGAAAGCTGTATTAATAATTCTGATGGAAAGGAATGAACATCACAGATGTTTCTTATCATGGTCTTGTGATTTTAATAAGATACAGCAGATATTATATTCTGACATGCCCTCCCCAAAGGTGTACATGCAGACTCATTCCAAGCAGCTCAAAGAGTGTGAAATTGCCCAGAATGAAGATCCTGTTTGAAGATAAATAATAGGATAATTAAGTGTATTACATAGAACATGTCTCAGTTGTGTGTTTTGGTTGCATTTATCTGACCAACACTATGATTGAGACAAAGGTAAAAAACAGAACTTTGTAGTTGTAGCTGAAAAGAGATTTAACCTCAGTGCTTGTAATCAGTTTGTCCTGGACGCCCAGTACTATGACTGAGCCCAGTTCATCAGTTCATCAGTTTTAAGACTTTTTTGTATCCTTTAAGTAAGGAAAAAGGCACAAATCGGTCCTAGGAAGGTAAAGACCTGCTTGAAGTCCGGTGTGTTTAAGGCAACATTTCCAGCCTTGCCACCCCTGAAACATCCTCAAGGTGTCTGTCAATCAATGTGTTTCTCCTTGAATGTTTCCGAAATCCCTTCCTTTAACTCCTCTGCTCGGATAGGACTCCTATAAATCAGATTGGCTGCTATATCCTTCAGGTTTAAAACATTCAATTGGAAAATTCATCCTGGCAGCTTACCCAGCTCGTGCCATCCATTTGTTTTTAGTTACAGCAGCTTTCTTTCGAAGTTTTAATCAAAGAATCATTAAAGTCGCTAAAAAAATGGGAAGATTGCAAATTTGTATGCATAGAATGTAACACTTCGACCAAAATGTTAACTGTAGCTGAAATTGTGTCCTTTAATTACGGTCTGCCTGACACAACCTAAAAAACCACAAAGCAGCAGGGGTCTTATGTGGCAAAAGTATGTATAGTGCTTTGTCTCCCATCTGCACCAAAATAGCCCCCTCTGCTGTGCCTCTAAGACACTAATGAGGAGCATCTGTTCAGCCATAAGGGTATCCGCTTGCACCTCAACATGGCAATTTTGGTCTAGGCGGAAATGTAAGCTCAGTAAACGGTATCCGCAGTCTCAGAGCATCCCTGCCCTCTGCCACAGACCAGAAAGCAAGGGAAGAGATGTGGCCATCTTTATCCGCTAGCCACAATGTGGCTTCTGGTCTAGATCCCTCGTCTGATACAGGCCCACCAACAAACCTTCGACTTTACCGCATCTTCATGTGTTGAACACTCAGTCCAGACATACGAGGAGGGGAGGGCGGGTGTGTTGACGCACCACAAATTCCGTGGTTTTTTTGGGGTCGTTTTTTCTCAGAGTTTTATATAGCGCGAACTTGACCCGAACATATCAGTTATCAGAGCGCTTTACATGAGCACCAGTTGCATTACATGAGGACACATTCATTTTTGTTAGGCACAGGGAGATGAAGTGATTTGCCCAGAATCACAGGATGTTGAGCGTCGCCGCCGAGACTCAAACCCGGTTCCCCAGCTTCAAAGTCGACCGCTCTAGCCGCAAGGCTTTGCAAATGGAGTCTTCAGCAGCCATGCCACCTTCCCAAGGGTAATGGTGTGCCTCAATTGCCAGGAGTAGCAGCAGGGGCGGATTGGCAATGCGGGCATTCGGACATCGGCCGAAGGGCCGGAATCTCCGTGCCCTCTGTGGGCCATTTTTTTCCTCCTCTTTCCCAGCCGCACAGTGAAGCTGCATTAATTTCTCTGTCTCTGTCTCCATGATCTCTGTGGACTGGGAAAGGGGAGAAAAAAAAACGGCCCACAGAGGGCACGGAGACAGAGAAATGAATGCAGCTTCACTGTGCAGTGATTATCCGCTGGCGCTGTGGCCTCTCCTTCACCCCCTGCCCAGCAAAGCAATCAGGCTGAGGGTGGCTGGGGAGGGGGTGATTGTTTGCAAAAATCGGCCTCCCTGGGGGCCAGGTGTTGCTCAGGCCTTTGAGCCATTTTCACCCCGGCCCCACTGGGGCCCACGCAGCACATAAACAGTGTTAGTTTTTTTTTTATTTGTTTTTAATTTATTGCGATTTTATATAGCGCGAACTTTACCAGAAGGTGTCAGAGTGCTTTACATAAGAATCAGTTGCGAAACATATGGACTTAGGATTACATGCGTTACATAAAAGATACAAGCAGAAAAAAATGCAGATGTACAAGATGTAAAGTCACACAAGGAAGAGATACAAACAGAAAGAAAAATTGCAAATGTTCAAGTAGTAAAGTCACTCAAGGAAGAGAAACAAATGGATATACTCTAAGAGTCACATAGGAATGGTAGAGAGTACAAAGGTCTACTGCATATACTAGTGATAAGAGTTATCTCTAAATACCTAAGGAAGGGATATGAATGGATATACTCTAAGAGTCACATAGGAATGGTAGATAGTACAAAGGTCTACTTCATATACTAGTGATTAGAGTTCTCTATATACATATAGATACACACATAGTAGATTTTCTCAGGCAGAGTTCCATTAAGTGCGGTTGGAGGGGGGATGCAGTCACAGCACCAAGGGAGGGTGGGAGGGAGACAAGGGTATGGAGAAAAGGCAAAATAGAAAAGGGAAGAAACATTTGAGGATCGTCAAGGGGGAAACGAGGGAGAAGGGTACAAGACGAGGTAATGGACAAGATGGCGGGTCGGGTCCAGAGAAAAACAGCTGAGGGAATAGTGGGCGAGGAAGAATGGGTCTCGCTGTGGGGGCCAGGTGATCTTTGCAACTTGCACCATCTTCACCTCAGCCTCCCACTGGCTACCATGGATGACCCAGCAGCTGTGTTTTGTGCTCCCCTGCCAGGACATTGTCCCGAGGCCTGGAGGGCTGATTAATTTACTAATTGCAGGAGCCTCACTGCTGTTCATGTGCTCCTGAGCTGAAGGTCTGGGGAGGGCTGAGTAGGTTAGTAATAGCAGGGGATTCGCTGCTTATTAGGTGCTCCTTCCCTGAAGGGCTCGAATAATTTTGTGACAGAAAGGAGCCTTGCTGTTTTTTTAGTTGCTCAGCATGGCGCCATTGTCACCTTCCCCTGTGTCTCCTGTGCAAGAACAGTATCCTCTCACTTTAATTCATTTCTGTGCCAAACATCTTAAGGATTTGGGGGGCCCTCGGCCAAACATATTTTTGGGCCCCTGTTCAGAACAGATTTGAATTTATAATCCAATTTCTGATCTTTGATGCCCTCTTTCACGCTGGTCACTGGAGAGTGCACTACCATACTTGTCCAAATTCCTAATGTGTTTACATCTAATATTCAAGGACATTGACATGTGTAACCAAATGGTGTTTCGTGAAAGGGCAAGCCCCTTGAATGTGAGCCACGCCCCTTAATTGTGGGCCACGCCCCTTGAATGTGGGCCACTTTTTTCGTCAGTGCCCGGGCCAAATTGTGATCCCAATCCGACCCTGAGTAGCAGAAGTGATGTTAAGCACCCCTCGACCTCTAATGACATCACAGGCTTGACTCCTTCTCCCACCCATTCACGCATTTTATGCTGAAGGGCAGGGGCGTGTAAAGAGAGGCGACTACAGAGAGTGAACAAGGCTCTTACGCCATTTATGCTTCACCTCCTTGAGAGTAAGGGGCATCTTACATCAATGCCCCTTCTGCAGTATTTAAGATTCATCGTAGAATGGGAAAGCCAGCATTTGGGTGCTCACCTGGGCAAATCATTAATTGAGTGAAATATTTTAGAGACGTTTGCTGGAGGTGCCTCAGTCAACTGTAAATTCTGTAGTGTAGTTTGAGCTAGGCTATAAGAATACCGCAGACTTAAAAAAAAAAATTGTATTGAAGTACATGGAAACATGCTATGGTTACAGTTTCTATCAATTTGTTTTTTATACAGATTCAGTTATGCATTTATCGCATAATATGAAATCGGTGTGTAATAACAGAAATATAATAGTTCCATAGACACATTTTTAATGTAAGCAGAAAAACTCAAGCTATTAGAAATTGCCCCCTTAAACCCACCCACTTCTTCTGTCTCATGTGTCAAAATGCTGTGAATTTCGCCCTTCCAATAGGTGCAGATCAGTATGAGGTCCATGTTCTCTTACGTTATGAGTGGGAATCCAAGCATGCACCATCTTGTACCGTCCAAGTCCGTCAAGTGAATGTTGTATCTAAGAATCGTGGTACGATAGTGAAGGTGTGTGAATATGTGTGCATGTCGGGGGCTGATCAAGGCGGGTGAATATCGTCTTTCGGTATACCCTGGCTTGAACTGCTCTAAAAGCATAGACCAAGCCTGGGCAAAGACATATTCCCTCAGGCCTGCTCGTTCCCCCCCTCTATGAAGCAGGGTGCTCTCAGCTTGGGTCCGCGAGGCCATGTTGCTATGGTAGGGACGAAAGGTGGTTTCCAGTTCATTTTGCCAGGACAAATTCCAGGTCTAAAAATCAAATTGTGGGTCTCTCAACTTTAGAGTGAGGGAACAGTCGCAGGAGCACTCCACCAGGGGACATATCGCAGGCATCTTATCATATTAGAGCGCACTCCACTGGTGCATTGGGTGAGACAGTCGTCTAATCCTGAACACAGGGGCAATGGGGCAAAGCTCCAACCTTCTCGCTAAACTAGTGTTTTTTGTATATTTTTGGTATGTGAGTTGAATAAAATATTTTATAGTCTGCATAATAGTTTGATGTATACTTATTTCTGTATTGTTTTGAGGTTCAAATAGTACAAACTGCTTAGAAGGGGGTCTCTGGCTTCTAGTAGGGACTAATTTTGGGTCCACAGACGTCAAAAGGTTTAGAGGATGAGGCTTCCGTACAGGGCTGGACCGGGAACACAAACCAGCCCTGGCAATACGGCTGCACTGGCCCCCGGAAGGGGGAGTAGGGCATGCTAGTGTGAAGCTCTACTGCCGCTTTAGCACTTCTGCCGGCTGCTTTAGCAATGCTGCCGCTTTTGTTACAAGGGGCTGATTCTGATATTGCAGCACTGCTGTAAAACCAGCCCCCAGTAACAAAACCAGACCCCACTGCTCAAAAACAGCTCCCCCCCAACCCTTTCGGCCCACTGGGAAAACACCCGGTGCTCGCTACGGCCAGTCCAGCCCTAGTTCAGTGGTTCTCATTTTGGCCTTTTCGGTGGCAGTGTTGCAGCTATGTTTCCTAGGAGTTGGTTAACAGTTAGCATGCATTAACAACACAGAGGTATATATTGCTTTTTATTGTGGGTCTGTATATACATTGAGGCAACGCTTCCAAAGCTGCCAACCCCTCGTGTATCATAATAAAGTTTCCTTAACAGACCCCCCGACATGTTAGCAGTCGCTACAGTACAGGCAATGAAAGACGCGAGTTTTGTGTAAGAACATTTTATTAAAAAATAATGAATATTACCAAATCACAGACAAAGGGTTTCATATCTTTTCACAGTATGCGTAGTTAGTACGGTTTAACACATATACGATTTTTAGGGTGTAACATTCTACTACTTTACTTTAAATACACGCTAGCACTTAACAATGCATCAGGCCTCATCTATTATAAAACAACCTTTGTGGTGCCAGGGCCACTACTTTCCTGCTTTTTATATAGACATTACACATGCGCCTTTCTATAAGTCTTTCTATCATTTTTCTGTCACAGCACGCACAGGCGTTGGGCATACTTCTTAGTTTTGCGCAGGGGTCATTGGCATAGCGTATCTCCTTTACTGTCGCCATCAAGATCTTCAACATGTTAGGGTGGACAAAATTATTTTTAGCGCTCAGGCCGTGCACCACCCTTACCAGCTTATACATCTTGTACGGATCAAGCAAACTACATATGTGCCGTATCATTCGGTCTCTGTATGATTCGGCTAGACACTCGTGCTCCCCCTGTTGAGGATCCCTAATACGGTGGCCGAAGCACATGTTGTAATAGTCCAGTTTGACACATGTTCGTACAACAATAGCTGCGAAACCCTTAACACCCGATATGGTGTCTCTGGTGAACAACGCCGTTGCTTTTTCAAACTCGTTGTTCTTAGAACCATCTTCACATTCCATGGGCACAGGTGAACTCTGCTTTGTGGAACTTCCAGTCTGGTTTGCACAGCATCATCAGGATAGATTCAAGCTGCAACCCTTTGCAGTCTGCCCCTGGGCCTCAGTTATTTTCGGTGTTTCATCCTAGGTTCAAAAGATAAATATTGACAACCTGTTAGCGGTAGAAAGACAACAAACTTTCATGTAAAGGGTCTACGCCTAACATTTTTTTTTTTACTTACCACCACATTTTCACCACCCTCTGCGGCGGCTCTAAAATCTTGAGAGTCAGTAATATCCATCGTGATCCCTCATCTTCAACGCTTGTATCAGGCTGTTGCACAACTACCTTCGTAGGACTCATATCCATCTGAACATCCATGGTTTCATAGATGTGCGTATTAGGAGGTGGCCTAGTTTGATTTTCTTTGTGCATTATGAAGTAAGTGCATCCCCCTGGTGTTGCTCTCTAGAGGGCCAAAAAAAAAGAAATATTAGTGTTTGATAGGTGTAGAAATAAAAATACATCCTTATGTAAATGGCTGCTCATAACATTTTGACTCACCTTCACATTTTCACAGCCCTCGGCGGCGTCTCTGCCATCTTGAGAGTTGCTGATATCCTGCGATGCCCCATCAGCCGCGGTTCTGACATCTTGAGAGTCGCTAATAACAGCCGATGCTCCCTCATCTTCCACGCTTGTATCAGGCTTTTGAACAGGGACATTCTCAGGAAAAAGACTCTCGTGAAAACCCAAGTCTTCATAGACGGGTGTATTAGGCGGAACTATGGTGTCTTCCTCATCCTCCACCTCCAAGAGCATGCTTTGCTCAGACGCCAAGCCATCACTCAAACCCTCGCTAGAGCTGCTGTCACGCTTAATCGGGGACACCTGGCGCGGCCAATCCTTGAGACCGGTGGCGCCAGAGCGCTTAGCAAACCCACAGCCAAAAGATTCTTCAGGTTGAGCATTATCGTCCATTACCAAAGGGCTTATGGTTCTGTAAAAGCTACTGATGGGGGGCTGTGAGCCACCAAACCAATGTTTTCTTGCAAATGGGGTGTAGCTCTTCCTTTCTGCCATGGCGATCCTTCACGTAGTCCAGCGGATGCTTGCTATACCATGCTAAGCGTGGGCGGAAAATCCGTTCCGCTCGCGGATTTTGCGGATTTTCGGGAAATCCGCAATCCGCGAGATTTGCGGATTTCCCGCAAAATCCGCAAATTCGCACGCAGCGGATTTTTTTGGCGGCGCGCGGCGTTGGTGATACAATTTTTGCGGCGCGCGGCGTTTATCATCGTTTGCCGAGTTGTTTTTTTCGATAGTTTGCGAGTGCTGCGCCATTTTGGATCTTGCTGTGTGATCCCGCGGGAATTGGCGAGCGCGATTACGTCATCGCGGCTTGCCAGCGATAGTTTGTCAACGCGAGTACGGCGAGATCACGTCTCGCGGTACTTCGCAATTTGCGAGATTTGAGATGCGGCGAGCGAAAATATAAATTTGCAATTCTGCACAAGAAATCCACCAGCAAGCAGCATAAACCTTCTAGAAATGATGATTTTTATGTGAATAACTCCTTAGTTTGACATTTGCCTGCACTTTTTTAGCGAGGAGTCCATTTTGGGGAGGGGGCAGGGGGGTGGGAGGAAGGAAGTGCCCCATAGTCTTCAACTTCCTGTTCCTGTTCAGCAGGCTCCTCCCAGTGCTTTGTCCATCTCCTGGTCACTTTTCATTCGGATGTGGACCTGGAAGGATTACCTTTTGTGGATGCTGCTGGATCTTTGGATTTGAGGCCTTTTTGACTTTCTTTGGATCACTGTTGGATTAGAAATTTTACAAGTAAGTTTGTTTGGGGCATTACAGTTGCTGCAACTAAAATTTTGGGATTTTCGATTTTTGGGCTGTTTTGGGGCCTTTTCCCAGGGGTACTCAGTGGTGGGTGGACTGATTCTTTCTGTGGGTTGTCTTGAATTTAAACATCATGGAGGCCATAGATGAATTGGGATTGTGCTGATTTTTCTGTGTTTTTCGATTTTTTTTTTTTGTAAAATTTTGTGTTTTTCGATTTTTGACCTGTTGTTGGGGCCTTTTCACCAGGGGTATTTGAGTCTAGCATGGGCCTAGTCTTTCTGTGGGCTGTCTTGAATTTAAACATCATGGAGGCCATGGATGGAATAGGATTGTGCTGATTTTGCAGTGTTTTTCGATTTTTGGGGGTGTTCATGGGGAGGGACATGCCATGTGGCTGGTGGCCATTTTGAGTGCAGCTACAGGCACTGGCCATGTGCTGGCAGGCAAGTGGCCATTTTGAATGCAGGCTTTGTTGTTAGGCCTCCAACCATTTTGCCTACTTTTCAACCTTTATTTATGCCAGGGGTAGTGAGTCTTGCATGGGCCTAGTATTTCTGTGGGTTGTCTTGAATTTAAACATCATGGAGGCCATAGATGAATTGGGATTGTGCTGATTTTTCTGTGTTTTTCGATTTTTTTTTTTTGTAAAATTTTGTGTTTTTCGATTTTTGACCTGTTGTTGGGGCCTTGACCAGGGGTAGTGAGTGGTGCATGGGGCCTAGTCTTTCTGTGGGCTGTCTTGAATTTAAACATCATGGATGGAATGGGATTGTGCTGATTTTGCAGTGTTTTTCGATTTTTGGGGGTGTTCATGGGGAGGGACATGCCATGTGGCTGGTGGCCATTTTGAGTGCAGCTACAGGCACTGGCCATGTGCTGGCAGGCAAGTGGCCATTTTGAATGCAGGCTTTGTTGTTAGGCCTCCAACCATTTTGCCTACTTTTCAACCTTTATTTATGCCAGGGGTAGTGAGTCTTGCATGGGCCTAGTATTTCTGTGGGTTGTCTTGAATTTAAACATCATGGAGGCCATGGATGGAATGGGATTGTGCTGATTTTGCAGTGTTTTTCGATTTTTGGGGGTGTTCATGGGGAGGGACATGCCATGTGGCTGGTGGCCATTTTGAGTGCAGCTACAGGCACTTGCCATGTGCTGGCAGGCAAGTGGCCATTTTGAATGCAGGCTTTGTTGTTAGGCCTCCAACCATTTTGCCTACTTTTCAACCTTTATTTATGCCAGGGGTAGTGAGTCTTGCATGGGCCTAGTATTTCTGTGGGTTGTCTTGAATTTAAACATCATGGAGGCCATAGATGAATTGGGATTGTGCTGATTTTTCTGTGTTTTTCGATTTTTTTTTTTTGTAAAATTTTGTGTTTTTCGATTTTTGACCTGTTGTTGGGGCCTTTTCACCAGGGGTATTTGAGTCTAGCATGGGCCTAGTCTTTCTGTGGGCTGTCTTGAATTTAAACATCATGGAGGCCATGGATGGAATAGGATTGTGCTGATTTTGCAGTGTTTTTCGATTTTTGGGGGTGTTCATGGGGAGGGACATGCCATGTGGCTGGTGGCCATTTTGAGTGCAGCTACAGGCACTGGCCATGTGCTGGCAGGCAAGTGGCCATTTTGAATGCAGGCTTTGTTGTTAGGCCTCCAACCATTTTGCCTACTTTTCAACCTTTATTTATGCCAGGGGTAGTGAGTCTTGCATGGGCCTAGTATTTCTGTGGGTTGTCTTGAATTTAAACATCATGGAGGCCATAGATGAATTGGGATTGTGCTGATTTTTCTGTGTTTTTCGATTTTTTTTTTTTGTAAAATTTTGTGTTTTTCGATTTTTGACCTGTTGTTGGGGCCTTTTCACCAGGGGTATTTGAGTCTAGCATGGGCCTAGTCTTTCTGTGGGCTGTCTTGAATTTAAACATCATGGAGGCCATGGATGGAATGGGATTGTGCTGATTTTGCAGTGTTTTTCGATTTTTGGGGGTGTTCATGGGGAGGGACATGCCATGTGGCTGGTGGCCATTTTGAGTGCAGCTACAGGCACTTGCCATGTGCTGGCAGGCAAGTGGCCATTTTGAATGCAGGCTTTGTTGTTAGGCCTCCAACCATTTTGCCTACTTTTCAACCTTTATTTATGCCAGGGGTAGTGAGTCTTGCATGGGCCTAGTATTTCTGTGGGTTGTCTTGAATTTAAACATCATGGAGGCCATAGATGAATTGGGATTGTGCTGATTTTTCTGTGTTTTTCGATTTTTTTTTTTTTGTAAAATTTTGTGTTTTTCGATTTTTGACCTGTTGTTGGGGCCTTTTCACCAGGGGTATTTGAGTCTAGCATGGGCCTAGTCTTTCTGTGGGCTGTCTTGAATTTAAACATCATGGAGGCCATGGATGGAATAGGATTGTGCTGATTTTGCAGTGTTTTTCGATTTTTGGGGGTGTTCATGGGGAGGGACATGCCATGTGGCTGGTGGCCATTTTGAGTGCAGCTACAGGCACTGGCCATGTGCTTGGCAGGCAAGTGGCCATTTTGAATGCAGGCTTTGTTGTTAGGCCTCCAACCATTTTGCCTACTTTTCAACCTTTATTTATGCCCAGGGGTAGTGAGTCTTGCATGGGCCTAGTCTTTCTGTGGGTTGTCTTGAATTTAAACATTATGGAGGGCATGGATGGATTGGGATTGTGCTGATTTTGCAGTGTTTTTCGATTTTTTTGTGCTCTATAACTGAACTGATGTTCCTCTGTCTTCCATTTTTTTTAGGTGCACAAGACTCAAGAGAACCACCAGTGCCAGGAAGAAGTCCTGCAGCGGTGTGTGTGTGCAGCATAACGTCACGCGACGTCACGTCTGGCCTCAGACAACTCTACAATTCGTGCAACTGCGGCCTGCTGTCTGACCTGCTCTGAAGAAGATGGCCCCAAAGAAAGTTCTCCGTAGCTCCTCTAGCAAGAAAGTTGCTAGTAAGGAGCAGAAGAAGCAAGTTACCAAGGAGGCTGGTGTGCCACCCGCCACTTTTTTTGGGAGCAAAAAAAAAAGTACGCCTGCAGCAGCAGGATCTGCTGGGGACCAACCTGAGAGCAGCACCCCTGCTCCATTGGGTTCAGTGCCTCCACCACCACGCCAACTTAAGTCAAAGCCCTTGAGTGCTTCAGAGGCAGTCAGTGTACTTCTCCAATCACCATCGACCAGTGATGTTGGCTCATCGCAAGAAAGTAGCAGCAATGTCCCTGAATCAACACAGGTTGTTGTAACTCATCTGACAAGTGTTGAACAACCACAGCCGCAACAACAACACCATGTGCAAGTACACGCCCAAGTACATGTGGAAGGAGAGGCAGCAAAAGGAGATGCGCAAGCAAAGGTGCATGGACGTTCACAAGTGCCCACAATAGTTGTTCCTCCCGAAGTAGGGGCACATTTGGAAATCGACAATGAAGCTGAGGTATCATTGGAAGCCACTCCTCCTGATGATCATTCATTGTCTTCCACATCCCTAGCAAGGAAAAGATCAAGGGGGGTGTCTACATCTTCTTCAAGCCCACCTCGTTCTGGTGCAAGTGATCTGTCTTGGGAACCACGACAACTGCGGTCTGACAGTGAGGCAGAGGCACACCATGATCTGCCACCGGTACCTAAGCGTAAAAGGAAGGTCGTCCAATAACTCAAACCTATGGAGTGTGATGAGGCTCAACAAGAAGTGACAGATACTGCTGGTGATGAAGCCTCTCACGATGACGACGAGGCAGTCATCACAAAGGTCACTGCAGCCCCACCGGGCATGCAGCAAAGAGACATTTTGACCCTATCCCGAGAAGCTGCTGAGCGTGATGATGATGTCGGCGAGGAGGCAATGGAAATGGAATCATTAGATTTGGAGTTAAGTAGTACACCAAAACCTACCGCTTCCATATTTCTTCCTCGCAAGAAGGTACCCACCTCGTCCTCGACCTCAATTCGTGGTGGTGAAAGTGCAAAACGTACTGAAGTTCGGCAATCCACATCCTCCACTTCATCTGTCATTAGCAGCAGGACCACCACCACCAGTATCGCCGCCTCCTCCGGCCCCCGAAGACATTTCAAGTCTCCAGTTTGGGACTTCTTTAGTGTTTGCCCAAAAAAGGAAAACGTAGCCATTTGTAGCCTTTGTAAGCTTCGATTTAGTCGTGGTAAGCTTGGTTCTAACTATGGTACCAGAGGCCAGAGAGGTCATCTTGAGAGAAGGCACCCTGTCGAATGGTTTCCGCACCTAGAGGCGGTCAAGAAAGCCGGAATTGCACGTAATGAAAACGTTGATTTGTCATCTGCTGATGACGAGGAGGTAGAAGACGATTCAAACACTTCACTTACACCCAGTTCCCATGTCAGCAGCACACCCCATGGGAGCCACACTAAGAGTGTGGGAGAGAGTGAGACATCAATGCGGAAAAGTTCATCAGCGAGCGTAACTGGGTCGAAGAGATCATCATCATCCCGTAAATCATTGGTCCAGGGCAACATTAAAAAGATGTTGTTTACAGAAGCGCAATATGAACGCAACCACCCAATGACCCGTCTGTATAACACTAAGCTGGCTAAAATGCTAGCTCTGGACCTTCTCCCTTTTTCTTTTGTAGAAGGGGTTGGTTTTCTAGAATTAGTGACAGTGCTCTGCCCTAAATGGAAGGTTCCTAGCCGGTTCTATTTTGCCCGAGTTGCGGTTCCAGCACTACATGAAGATGTTCTGAAGGTGATTGGGGCAGCTTTGCAGAAGAGTGCTGTTCACACTATACATCTGACAACAGACATGTGGACCAGTGGCGCAGGCGCTGATTACATGTGCATCACTGCACACTGGGTCTCTTTTTCAGGGGCTAAAGCAAAGCTAAACTCAGGTGTTGACACTAACATTGTTTTTAAAGGTGCTCGGAAACATGCAACACTAGCCATGTTTGGTTTGGAGAAACGTCACACAGCAGAAAACATTTTGGATGTCTTTAACACAAAGGTCCTTAACTGTCTGTCCCCACTAAAACGCAAGGTTGGTTATGTTTCCACAGACAATGGCTCCAATATAGTTAAGGCCATGAGGGACGGTTACTATTTCAGAGTGCCGTGTTTGGCGCACTGTATAAACCTGGTTGTCCAAAAATTCTTGGGTAATAAACGCAGTGCAGCGTACAGTGTATTGGAGAACTGCCGAAAAATTTGCAAGCATTTCAGGCATTCTTTTAAGGCCCGCAAGCAGCTGAGGAGCATGCTATATCAAAGTCAAATGCCAGTGAAAGCACTCATCCAGGAGGTGGTAACACGTTGGAACTCAACCTTCTACATGCTTGAGCGTATGTATGAGCAGTATACGCAACTCGATCAATATTTCTTGAAAGAGGGTATAGAGGAGCTGAGGATGGGTGGGCCGCAATGGAACATAGTTGAAAGCCTAACACGCATGCTTCGTCCTTTTGAGGTCTTCACACGTGCAGTCAGCAAGGAGGACTCTAATTTGGGAAAAGCTATCCCATTGTTGTACATGCTGGAGGACCAACTGAAGGAGGTGTGTTCTGTGTTTCGAAAAGATGACAAAAAGAAAGACTCTTTGCTTCTGGCTGAGAAATTATTAGAGCTCCTACAAGGTGATGAACGTCTTCAAAAGATCCACTCAGAACAGCATTACATTTGTGCTACTATTCTGGATCCACGCTACAAAAAGGCGCTGGCAGGCAGAGCATTCTTTCCTTTTGCTGATGAAGATGTTACAAAGTACAAACGTTGGCTAGCCTTGTCAGCCAAGAAGTTTGAAACAGAACGGCTGGAAATTGAAGGAAATGGCAGTACATCAGCAGGCCATCCCCAGTCAAAACAATCCACTTCTGCACCTGTGGCTGTGGCACAAGTGACCTCTCAGCCGTTAAAGACACCGGCAACCGCATCATCTGCACGAAAGACAGCAGAAACATTGGAGGCTGAAGAGGATTGGCTAGCTCTGCGTGGGTTTGGTTCTCAAAAGGCCAGAGGCACAGCAAGAGCTACGCAAAGTGGAGGAACCTTGGAGGAGGACCTTGAGTCGATGGTGAAGGACTATCTGAATGACTCCACAGAGGTCTATGTTAATTCTGACCCATTGGCGTATTGGCATGGGAAAAAAGAATTGTGGCCACAGCTCACCAACCTGGCTTTAAACTACTTGTCTTGCCCACTCGCAAGTGTGTCTTCTGAACGGGTTTTCAGTGCGGCTGGTGGGATTGTAACTCCCAAACGGAGCCGCCTCTCGCCCAAAAATGTGGAGAGGTTAACAATGATCAAGATGAATCAGCACCTCATACCACCAGATATAAGAGTACGAGAGAGCGTGCCGGATGAAGAGGAGGTGGCCAGCACCATAGATGAGGGAATTTCTACTCTGTCAGGTGGCACTGACCTCACCCGGGCTGAATTCGCAGAGTATGATGACGAAGCCTTATTCTTATTCCTGGACCGTGATTCCGACTTCGAGCCCTGAAAATGAGACAACGAATCAATAACTTTCTTTTTCATCCTTATTCACTTTTATTCCTGTGTGTCTGTCTTTCTTTGTTGTGCACAGTTAATATAATTCAAACTTTAATCAGATAATCACAAAGACAAGCCCATCAGCAGAACTGTCTTCACTTGTTTGCTAATTTATTTGAAGGTGCCGCAGTCTGCATTCCTCAGGTTCACAAGTTCAGAAGAACATGCTCCTCTATCCTCCTCCTCCAGACTCCTATTTCCATCAAAGCAGAGGGCTGGTTTACGCCCAATGAAGAAAGACTCAGCACTTGTGGGGGTGTTGTTCTACCTCTTTGCAGGTGAGTTGACGGGTCTGGGGCCATTGCTGGGAAGCACTAAAAGTGGTTTGTGCCAAATCCGAGGCGGAAATTTTTTTGTGTTTTTGATGACTTGCTTGCCTTTGAGGTGCTCTTAGGGGGGGTTCCGTCTGTTTGTGGGTGAGTTTCATGGTCTGAGAGCATTGCTGGGACACTCTAATCTTGATTGCATTTGCTTTTCAGGAAATCCGTCGTGCCAACCCCGACTTATGGCCCAGCTACGCAGCGCGTTTGGACCGAAGGCCCAGAAATATTGCAAGTATGAGAGTTTGCTTTTGGCCTGTTTGGGGGTGTTATACTTCTTGGCGGGTGGGTTGCCGGGTCTTGGGGCATTCCTGGGAAGGTCTAATACCGGGTAGAAGTGGTTGGGACTAAATCCAGGCCGATTTTTTTTTGGGCTATTTCTGACATTTTGCTCTATGTAGCGTTTTCGGGGGCCTGTTTGGGGGGCTTCCTGGTGTTTCTGGGTGAGTTTCGTGGTCTGGGAGCACTGCTGGGACACTCTAATCTTGATTGCATTTGCTTTTCAGGAAATCCGTCGTGCCAACCCCGACTTATGGCCCAGCTACGCAGCGCGTTTGGACCGAAGGCCCAGAAATATTGCAAGTATGAGAGTTTGCTTTTGGCCTGTTTGGGGGTGTTATACTTCTTGGCGGGTGGGTTGCCGGGTCTTGGGGCATTCCTGGGAAGGTCTAATACCGGGTAGAAGTGGTTGGGACAAAATCCAGGCCGATTTTTTTTTGGGCTATTTCTGACATTTTGTTCTATGTAGCGTTTTCGGGGGCCTGTTTGGGGGGCTTCCTGGTGTTTCTGGGTGAGTTTCGTGGTCTGGGAGCACTGCTGGGACACTCTAATCTTGATTGCATTTGCTTTTCAGGAAATCCGTCGTGCCAACCCCGACTTATGGCCTAGCTACGCAGCGCGTTTGGACCGAAGGCCCAGAAATATTGCAAGTATGAGATTTTGCTTTTGGCCTGTTTGGGGGTGTTATGCTTCTTGGCGGGTGGGTTGCCGGGTCTTGGGGCATTCCTGGGAAGGTCTAATACCGGGTAGAAGTGGTTGGGACAAAATCCAGGCCGATTTTTTTTGGGCTATTTCAGACATTTTGCTCTATGTAGCGTTTTCGGGGGCCTGTTTGGGGGGCTTCCTGGTGTTTCTGGGTGAGTTTCGTGGTCTGGGAGCACTGCTGGGACACTCTAATCTTGATTGCATTTGCTTTTCAGGAAATCCGTCGTGCCAACCCCGACTTATGGCCTAGCTACGCAGCGCGTTTGGACCGAAGGCCCAGAAATATTGCAAGTATGAGATTTTGCTTTTGGCCTGTTTGGGGGTGTTATGCTTCTTGGCGGGTGGGTTGCCGGGTCTTGGGGCATTCCTGGGAAGGTCTAATACCGGGTAGAAGTGGTTGGGACAAAATCCAGGCCGATTTTTTTTGGGCTATTTCAGACATTTTGCTCTATGTAGCGTTTTCGGGGGCCTGTTTGGGGGGCTTCCTGGTGTTTCTGGTTGAGTTTCGTGGTCTGGGAGCACTGCTGGGACACTCTAATCTTGATTGCATTTGCTTTTCAGGAAATCCGTCGTGCCAACCCCGACTTATGGCCTAGCTACGCAGCGCGTTTGGACCGAAGGCCCAGAAATATTGCAAGTATGAGATTTTGCTTTTGGCCTGTTTGGGGGTGTTATGCTTCTTGGCGGGTGGGTTGCCGGGTCTTGGGGCATTCCTGGGAAGGTCTAATACCGGGTAGAAGTGGTTGGGACAAAATCCAGGCCGATTTTTTTTGGGCTATTTCAGACATTTTGCTCTATGTAGCGTTTTCGGGGGCCTGTTTGGGGGGCTTCCTGGTGTTTGCGGGTGAGTTTCGTGGTCTGGGAGCACTGCTGGGACACTCTAATCTTGATTGCATTTGCTTTTCAGGAAATCCGTCGTGCCAACCCCGACTTATGGCCTAGCTACGCAGCGCGTTTGGACCGAAGGCCCAGAAATATTGCAAGTATGAGATTTTGCTTTTGGCCTGTTTGGGGGTGTTATGCTTCTTGGCGGGTGGGTTGCCGGGTCTTGGGGCATTCCTGGGAAGGTCTAATACCGGGTAGAAGTGGTTGGGACAAAATCCAGGCCGATTTTTTTTGGGCTATTTCAGACATTTTGCTCTATGTAGCGTTTTCGGGGGCCTGTTTGGGGGGCTTCCTGGTGTTTGCGGGTGAGTTTCGTGGTGTGGGAGCACTGCTGGCTATATATACTTTACTTTGCAAGAGGTTTGAAGCAAATCCATGGTGGCTGAGGGGACTTAGGGCCTAGCTGCAGAGCGCACGCGGAGTGATTTGGGAAATTTGTGAAAAAGTGACTAAGTCCCCATTTTTGTACTTTTGCTCTTTGGCTGTTTGGGGGTCTTCTACTCGTTTTCTCCTGGGTTGACGGCTCTGGGGCCATTGCTGGGAAGCTCTAATACCGGATAAAAGTGTTTTGGACCAAATCCCAGGCGGAATTTTTTTTGTGTTTTTGATGACTTGCTTGCCTTTGAGGTGCTCTTAGGGGGGGTTCCGTCTGTTTGCGGGTGAGTTTCGTGGTCTGGGAGCACTGCTGGGACACTCTAATCTTGATTGCATTTGCTTTTCAGGAAATCCGTCGTGCCAACCCCGACTTATGGCCTAGCTACGCAGCGCGTTTGGACCGAAGGCCCAGAAATATTGCAAGTATGAGATTTTGCTTTTGGCCTGTTTGGGGGTGTTACGCTTCTTGGCGGGTGGGTTGCCGGGTCTTGGGGCATTCCTGGGAAGGTCTAATACCGGGTAGAAGTGGTTGGGACAAAATCCGCGCGGAAAAGCCTTTAGTTTTGGCACTTTTTGTAACTTAGGGTTCGTTAGGGTTAGCCCTAGCAGCAGGATTGCATGTGTTTCGGGGTGTTCTAGATTTTTCAAACTGAGTTCTGGGGTCTTAGAGCACTCGTGAGAATGTGTAATTTTGGTTGCAAGTCATTTGAAGAAAATCCATGGTGGGAAAGGGGGGATTTGGCATAGTTAAAGAAAGCCTTTGCCACTATTCTTAACTTAGGGTTCGTTAGGGTTAGCAGTATTTCTATTGCATGTGTTTGAGTGGGGGGGATTTCGAGTCTTGGAGCGATGCTGGCTATGGCTACTTTTGCTTGGTTGCTTGCAAGTGGTTTGAATGCAATCCACGGTGGGTAATGGGTAATTAGGGTACTTCGGCCTACTTTTACTTTCAAAGTAAGTTTTGTCACCAGTTTTCTGCTAGGCCTCGTTTTTTGAGATTTGATTGGGGGTCTTCTACATTTTTGCGACTGGCTTTAGTAAGGGTCTGGGTGGGAGCACTGCTAGGAAGATCTAATTTTGTTCTAAAACACAGTTTACAGTACACCTAGCTTGAGGGGCAAGATCCGATACATTAATTTGCCCATACATCCTTCAAAAGGTGACTCAGAGTACGCACTTTCAAAAACATTGTACTGTCTACTAGGAAAAACAAATTGTGACTTTTTGCACTCCACAGCCTACATGCCTTATATTTATTTATCAGTGGTGTTGTAATATTATATCACTTCCTGTTTTTCGTTGAATAATTACAGGCCGGGTTTCAGTCTCTGCAATGGGGAAAAAAGGATGGAGTCAGGCTTCACAGTAGCGAGCCACAATTCAGCATCAGGCAGGCAGTGGACAGGGTGTCTTCTGGTGACCAACATCGATGGACGAAGCGTCGGCTGCAATGGAGGAGTGCCGCTAATAGGAGGATTTTTTTTCTGCGGGCAACTTACTTACCACTTCCAACAGGACCACTACAACCACATAGATACAGTATCCCTTGCCTTTTTCTCTGACTGTGACTGCATTTCTTGGCTCTCTCTCTGCTTCTACATTGATCCCTTAACACATCACTTAGTCCACTCCACTATCACATCTGCACCACACATAGTCATTTGTAAGTGCTCCTACGTAATTCGCAAGTCGCAGCACGCCCCAGGCCGTAGAGGACTGGGATGGCCCCAATGATGAAGCATGTCACCAAGGGGCAACCCTGGTGAGTGAGGGGACACCTAGAAAAAAAGCAATTTCTCCTTTTCTATCTACTATACCTTCTGTCAGGTTACGCAGCCCCTAAGCGCCTACCGTACTATGAAACTACATTTCCCATGAGTAGGCGGGAGACTTGCAGACTATTTAGTGAGACTATATGAGAGTACCCTTGTATGTTAGGACAGCACTTCACTGATGCCTGTCTTGTCTTCTGTTACAGGTATCCTTTCCCTGCTGACCCTACCTTTACCCATCCCACATTTTTTATTTTAGTTTGTTATTTTTCTCCCCCGCCTAATGCCTCGAACACCCTGTGTTTACACTTCTGGGTGTTGGTGACATTTGGAGGTGGAACCATATTTGCATCGACTGGATCACGGGGAGTAAACCTGACACCTTCCAGACCAACCCCATTGAGTGTTGTTGTGAATGGATTTATAGTGACCAGCAAGGCTCTCAGGTATCTGGCTACAGAGACCTTATGTTGAATATAGTTATCAATATTTCCACCCACGCCCTGTACTGTCGCATTCTTTCTTCCACAGTTGTCGAAAGTACTAATTACTTTTAACTGACATGCATGCAGTTACAGTAGTGTATGCACTTTCAAAGATTGAGGGATAGGTTTGTACCCAAAGATTTGTTTATGTTCACAATTGTTCGTCCATGCTGTGCTACTTTTTCTTGTCTCCCAAAACCTTTCCCAAAAACCCCCGTACCCATCCATTTTTCAAACCCTAACCCTCTTCCCCCGGGCTGTGTGGTTTTGATTGATGTGTGACTAAATTACAGCAATAAATCCACACACTTGCTGGGGAGGATAAGGTGATAGCAACAGGCTGGTGAAGAAATCCGAGGATATATTCTTACTCTGCTTGACAAAGACCCATGGCTAATGTCAAAGAACTTCAACCGAATTAGTTATACTTTAACATTTGTTAGGCTACAACGTGGCACTGTTCTAGTGTACTTCTGTCACCTGCTATATTCTGTATTGTACCTTTGTATTGCTCAGGAGGACAAACCAGATTTCATTTTCTTTTTTTCATAGGCAAGCAACTGCCACTGTGTCACACCAGTAGTACCACCGCTATGAGGAAATTTTATCCGCCCAGGATTGCCAACCTTATTTGCTGTTTCCCGTGGAGCCAGCCCTGGGCCTAGCCCTACTTGCAAACAGAAATTACAGGTAAGATAGGCGTTTGGTTGGAGGTAGTATAATGGAGTATTAGGAGAGACGAGAGATTTGATTGACGGTAGTACTACTAAAGTCCTAGGACTATTCAGGAAAACAAACTTACTGTTATGTTAAACCCCCACCCACCAGACTCAAAAGCAGTAAAAAACAGGTATGGTCAGATAAAGTTTCAAAAAGTATATTTTTATAGCCCTAACAAAAGAATCTCCTGCAAGACCCTCCCTAACCCCAACGATTGTCCTTCAAAAGTCCCCAAAAATCACAACTCCCAATTCCCACCCCCCAAAAGTCTCTAAAAAAGGGGCAAGGGACACTATGGCAGGGTGCTGTTGGAATTAGCAGCCAGGGCATCATGCTCCTTGCGGAGGGTGGCAAGTTCGAAGCGGAGGCCCTCCACCACGTTCTTATAATTATGGACCTCCTGCTCCAGGTAGGACAGTCTGAGGGATAAGCGGCGCCGGTGTGCCTTGCAAATCCTGTGAGGGGCAGCTGCTTTCTTTGCTGCTGGGCGGTGGCGTTTGGCTTTGGTAGCCCGGCTCCGTACCGCTGGAGCACTGCGCTGGCTGGCAGCCCGCACGGAGGAGGAGGCAGCTGTCCCAGTGGACGTTGTTGTTGTTCCAGACTGCGTCTCCTCCTCCTCCAGGGCCACCAGCCGCCGATATTCAGCAACAGTGGCATCCAGCCTCCGTTGCCGGGCCATTCGAGCCTGCTCCTTCCTCCTTGATGGTGTCTTGGATTTGGAAGGAGCAACTACATGAAAAAAGAAAGACATAGTCTGTAACCAATGCTCCTTAAGATTAACACAAAATGATTGAGCAGAAAGTTGTCACAGTACAAGTAGCAAATTGAAAGCACAGTGCATAACTATTGAGGACAGTATCTATGTAACCTCCGACTTCTTCATCCTTGCTCTAACATTAGTGGGAGTTTAAGGAACAAATTCTACGAGCACTATGGACTTCTATTACAGTCGACTATGACAGTACACCACTCTTATTCTTCTTCTTCTCTCTTGTTTAGGACAATTGGTACGTTATCTTATGCAAGCCGGCATAATGCCAGCGCAGTGAACTTGCACCCGAGAAAAACAGACGCACACCATGGTGAGTGAGACAGACTTGCGTTACTGTACCGGTCCAGTACATGCAGGTGGTGAAGCTCTTACTTTTCTATTACGGGTGGCACTGAGAATACTCTGTTAAAAGGGCTACTGCTTAATTAATTTAGCTTTCACCCTACAGTGCAAATGAGTATTAGAAAAGGAAAATGAAGAAGCTAAATTATCTGATTATCTATCACTTCACATGGGATGTATTTGATGACATATGGGATGACTTTAGGTGCTTTGCTTATTATTGAGTGAACAGTGATACCCCCACACATGAATGACGTACTACTACTAAACTAAAGTTATTAAGGGAGGTAGGGAGTGCCCACCGTAATAACTGGATATATGCTGTGCTTGCAGTTGCAATACAAACTACTGCTACTATTCATGGTAGTCTTTGGACAACGTTACAACTTCTTTTCCTTGCCTTTCCTACACTGGAACGGACGTGCGGGTGCGGTGTTACATGCTCTTCAAAGTAACACTTAGTTCATCCAGTGACCGTCTACTCTCTCTAGATTCACATATGCTATCTAAGAGTCAGATAGTACCATGAATGATCCAGGCATCCATCCATTCAAAGTATATTGCACACATACAGTTTCTGTCTCACCCACCCAGGCTGTTCTCCTTCCACCCATCCTTGCTTCATCATTCACCCAGCCATGCACCATACCATTTTCTTACCTTCCCAGCCACCTCGGGGACCAAGCAAACACATATCATTCTTCTTTGCCAGTCATCATTACATTTCTCGTGCTTCCACACTTACTTACACCCTTCTTTCGCTTTTCGTTCATCCCATCCATCAAGTTCACCTCAGATCTGATTGGGATTCTTCTCGCCAAAAACTTCACAGCTAAGTCGAAGTACATTTAGAGGAGGCTACTACCTGCTTTTTTTATAATACACCCGTGCAGAAAGCACACTCTGCAGTCTTCAATCTCAATGACTAAGGAATGTATAGCTTACCTCTGCCCGCCACCACCGTGTGAACCCTCACAGGCATGTCCTTTTCCGGCACTTGCACCGCCTCCTCCCCAGAGTTGTCCTCCTCGTCCAATGCCACCACCTCCGCGCTGGCCCCGTCTCCAGATGTTCCACCTACAAAGTACATTTAATAATGTTAGAATACACCACTCACTACTATATAATATTTGGTCTAGGAGGAAGAAAGAAATGTGAAAAAAAGTGTACAATTTAATAATTTTTGACTGTGTACTCTAGAGTAAAAAGGTCCCTTTTTCCAGGGAAGGCTGTTGTCTTGCTGCACTTTTTGGCACAACTGATGAATGTTTGCTTTTTACTTTTTAACACGCACCACTTTTTCTCCTAACAGACAGAACCTTGACTTCTAAGAACACGAGCAGGATCAAGTTCAAACCAGGTGAGAGCTCGGCTCGACCACAAGAAATGTGTCCAATTAATCGTCAGCACTAAGCACTTTTCCATTTTCAGTTACACGTTCACTTTTATGACAAACTTGAATTTAATAAATGTGTTTACTTTTAATAAAGCTTTTAAACTTAAATAGAGTCTGTGGTTTTTGGTCCTCCAGACTAGAGTGGATGAGCTAAAGGTTTTCGAATTTTTGCAAGCATGAGTCCGTGCCTCTGCCATCGGTGACTTTGGGAGCTAAATGACTCTGCCACACTATCTAGTCAGTAAGGAGATTGGGGCCGGGGTTCAACTACAAAGTCTGTTATCACTGAGGTATGTGGAAAGTCTAACAGTTACAGCACCTATTATAATTGATAAGCTAAGCGATGCATTATTTAGTGTCCATAGTTCTGTTTGTGCAGATTTGTCCCTGCAACAGTAGTAGAATGGATTGTCCTATCCAAACCAAAAGTAAAGTAGTATCTTATTATTTCTTGGTGGTGGTCATTCACCTTTTTATTGTTGGCAATGGTCAAAGCATAAACATTTAGAATACTTGAAAAGACAATATGGACAATCCCAGAGGACTACACTCAGTGCATAGAGCTATTGCTGACTAGAATGGGAGTCCAATGGAAATGCCAAATGTGCAATCTTAGTTAGCTACACAGACAGACTAATAAGAATAATCTAGTAATACCACACGGAGTCATAGGGATAAGAATTTAGATCCTGTCTACAAGAAGATCAAAGACGATTTAGAAAAAATCGAATGAGGAACGCTAGGAAAAAATAAGTACTCTATATTAAAATTAAAACTTACTGGGGCCAGCAAAGGAGCCCTCGACTGCCCGGTCCTGGCCTGCATCGACAACAGCACCCTCCTCCTCCTCCTCCTGTGTCCTCCTCTTGCCCCTGGGGGAAGCTGATGTACAACATGAAAGAAAGAAAAACAGAAAACATGGATGATATTTATTTCTCAACCAAATCAAACATTTAAAAAAGAACTAACAAAGTAACAAAATATTTTTGCGAAATAGCAAATAGGGAACGACTCCACGGGATATATTATTGACCAATCTCATGTGGTCGACTACGTCATTACTTTAGTATTGCTTGATTTGCGGACCGTCGAATTGGAAACTACCCTATGTAACTCACTAAACAAAGTACTAAAAAGGTTTGCCTAGGATTGGCAGGCAGCAGTCCGCAGCACGCAAAGTGACAGCCAAAGTCCATTGTGATTGAAGATCAGCGACAACACTAAAGTTTCCTACTACATTCACCAGTCATTAAAATACTCAAACTATTAATCCACCACCACTATTTCTTCTTATCGCCATGTGTACAAAGGAAGGACTGGACTTGAGTCTGTAGGGGCTGATTTATAAGGCCCTTGCGGCTCTTTTGCTCCATTGTTGCGTGACTTTTGTGACGCAGCGACAGCACATAAGAGGCGCAATGGTGCGGCGTATATTAACAATGTGACGCATCTGGGAGATGCATCACGTTGTAAAGCCCTGCGCCAATAGGGGTGGTCCGGCGCAAGGGAGGGCGTTCCTGCGCAGGAACGCATCCTAAAAGTGGCTGAGGGAAATCTACAAGATTTCAATCAGTCACTTTGAGGACAATGATGCGTGACTCAAACCCTGCGCCTGCTTGAAGCAGACGTACGGCTTGACGCAGCATTGGGGAGATAGGGCACCCCAGAGAATTGATGGAGCTGCACCATCGTTGCGACGCAACTCCAGCAATGCGCCACCTTTACGGCACAGATGCGTAACGCTTTGGTGACGTTTTGGGCCCATGGCGCGCCGCATTGTAATACGGCGCACCATGGGTGATGGTGGCGTGACGCACAATTACTGGCGCATCCCTGCAACTTTGCAGGGATGCGCCGGTAATTAAAAATCTGAACCTTAGTGTGTAGCATTGCGCAGTTCTTTCAACTACACTCATACATAATTTCACAGGCCAATGAAATGAACACAAAATCTAAAACAAATAAGCATAGTAGCAACACTACTGAGAAGGAGAGCAGTGTACCTGAAATGCACAGAAGATTTTGAAATAAAATGTACCTACAATGTAATGAGCAGCATTATTGCTCTTGTAAAAAAAACAAAAATTTGCAATATAATAACACAGCAGGAGAAAACATAGTAGTAAAGACATAGCTACTACTACTCACCAAGCCCGGGGATCTCAAGGCCAAGGAGGTCGAGCAGATCTCGCTCACGGGTCAGGACATCCGTCCAGCGGTGGGTGGCCTGGTTGTAGGTGCGCCAGACCCGAGAGTGGTGGTAAATGGCCTGGCACACCTTCTCCCACCGCTTCCGGCGCTCCCGGGCCCCGTACCCGGCACTGATCTTGCCGCCTCCCATGATGGTCCTGGGGAGGCGGCGCTGAACATAAAAAATGAGTTGGCCCACCTCCTCCGGGGTAAAGATCTCCCGTGGCATCACTAGCTCCCCCCTCAAACGCCCGCACGGGAGCCGGACACGGGGTGCGGGACCCTTCCCCTTCTCGGGATGCTTCCCGGCTCCCTTCACCATGGTCTGGGCGGAAAGGAATAAAGAAAATAGAATAGGGAAGAGAAGAAAAGAAAAGAGTTTACAAAAGTAGTTTAAAATTAACCAAAAGTAGCAGTAAACAGAAAAATATAGGGCTAGAAAAATAGAGGGATAGATAATAAGTAAAATAGATAAAAAAAAACTTCAAACAAGCAAAGGATGGCAGAGATTGACAGAGGATACAAAGACCATGCCCAGAACCATAGCAATGAATGAGAAACAAGATGGCCGCGCCCGTTCACGACCGCGCGGGTAAGTTCGCGCGAGATTTTCCTTGCGAACACGCGCGAGACTGTACTGGCAAACCGCGGACTTTGCGAGATTACACTTCGCGCCCGGAAACGGAAATACGTCAGGCAAACAAGATGGCTGCGCCCTTGCACGACCGCGAGGGTAACTTCGCGTCTTGCGCTACGAGCGGCTCGCAAAAACGCACAAAACCTTGCCAACTAACACGCTGCAAAAAAAACAAATTGCATATTCGCACGAATTTGCGGCTTCCGAATCCGATCTTGCGCGTGTTCGCACCCCGCGAACCCCGCGAAATTGCAGAAAAACGAGTTTTTCAAAAGTGAAAGCACTCGGCAGGGGCAAGAGTTCAAACTCATCATTAGTAACAATTCCCGGTAGTGCTTCCTGACTGGGGCCCCTCCAGAATTCAGTTGCTAGTTGCAACAATTGTATGACCCTGCTCTGACCCTCACAGCAGGCTCATACAATAGCTACAAGTAGGCCACAAAGAAGGTCCTGGGGAAAAAAAATGCACTGCAACAGAAAGCAAAATTACAGATAAGGAAGCAGGTGCCAGACTGGAATTTTAAAACAGTGACACATTAATAAACTAACCCCAAATTAATTCATCTGAGTTGAAGCAGGGATGGTGTGCTTGCTTTTCCCCCCCATAATCTACAGTAATGATGAACCAGAGGGTGGCATTGATGTAACAGAGGGTTGCAGTGGTGAAACAGAGGGTGCTGGGAACCTGTGATGATGAACCAGACGTAGAAACAACATAATTCGCGACCGTTGCGCGACGAAATGTAAGTTCGCAATTGCGAACTGGTACGAAACCCTCGCGAACTGGCAGAAATCCTTGCGAACACAAAAAAAAAAAAAAATCCGCAAATTCGCAAGAATTCGCGGATTTTGCGGATTGCGAGTTCAAAAATCCGCAAATTCGCGAACGCGAGATCCTCAAAATTCGCCCATGCTTATACCATGCTCCTGACCCCGGCTTATATGTATTCAAAGAAATCACAACCCCTAAAAGAGGCGTATACCTCTACACCACAACAGGGACACATGGCCTTAGGTCGGTTCTGCCACGCCTCTGTCTCCAAACACAACCAGCCCCCCTATGACTCATACGCCCCCCTTCTGGGACAGCTGCTTTTAACACCCCAGAGGCAGTAAAAGGGCCACCTGTCACTTGTTGCTACCAGCAGTTTAAGGCCAGGACTCCTTTAAGGCCAGGACTGTTTAAGGCCAGCAAGTTGCTGCCAGGCCCGTGTAAAATTTAAGGCCAGCAAGTTGTGGCCAGCAGTCTGCGCCCATGCCCTGTCAAATTTAAGGCCAGCAAGTTGCTGCCAGACCTGTCAAATTTCCGGCCAGGAGTTTGCTGTCAAATTTAAGACTAGACCTGTCAAATTTCCAGCCAGGGTTTCCTGCCCCCAGACATGTCACTTTTGCGGTCAGAGTTTGATCGAAGTTATCCCCTCTTACTACTCTCCTACAGACTCTGGGGCAGATTTACAATAACTGGCGCATCTCTCCATGTTTGCAGAGCTGCGCCAGTTACTTTGCATCACGGAAAAATA
>NW_028251548.1:0-64459 GCF_964263255.1 Lissotriton vulgaris | reverse complement strand
TGAAGAGGGAAAGTGTTCAGTGTGATCCAAACCTGGATCGGAGCTGAGAAGAACGTGAAAGCAGAGGGGACAGAGTATGGGTCACTTGCCAGTGACCAGGGGCAAGATAGACGAATGCCCACCGATTTCTGGTGTTTCAGGTGAGAAGAGGTGAAGCTTGACTCTACAGCCACGGGGACCGGGAGACAGTGACGATGACCAAAGTCTGCAGGCAAGCTGTCCAACGAAGGGTGTAGAGCGCTGGGGGGGGGGGGGGGGGGGGGTCAGTGTCCGGATTGAACACCAAGAAGCCTTGGCAACTGCAACCGACGCAGTCAGAGAAAAGATGCTTCGTGAGGACAAACAAGGTCCTGGGGACTCCCCAAGCGATGGAGAGTGAGAGCACGTCTGGATCAACCAGGAAAGCATGTTGAAAGTTAAAGTTCCCTTCTCAGGGACCCACAGGTCGACCGACCAGGGATCACGAAGGGACCTCAAGAGGAATCACAAAACACCAGCTCACGGAACACTTGTGGAGTGTATCTGGTAATCTTCGGTAGAATCACTGCTCGGGGTAGCCCAAAGCACAGCTTGATGGGTTGCCGGAAAGCAGATGCTTCTAAAAAAATGGACACGGTGGCCAGGTCCGGGTTGCATGGTACCCATGAGGGATATGGATTTCAGCTTTGCTGAGCACACTAGTCGACCTCAGGGACGCTTGGAAACACACCTCCTGTGTTGCAAAAGTCTTCAGAGTCCTCAGGAGCATCAGATTTGCAAACCGGTCAGATGCATCTTTAGTACCTGCTTAGCCGGTGAGTACCTCCTTTACTCCAAGGGAGATTCTTCTAGCATAGTGTAGATCATTGAAGTACCTCGTTTCTGTAACAGAGTTTCAATCAGGTAAATTTATACTCCTGTAGTCAGGGATTCCTACTTTATACCCAAGAAAGGGGCAGGACAAACTCTAAGAACCCACCTATCGGAGAGTCAGGACAGAGGGGTGGTTACACCCATGTCCTTTGTCTAGTTGCCCACCAGTGCAGGGGTTGATAGCCCCTGCAACCGGTTTGAGCTGCACTATGCACAGGGTCACCAAATGTGCCCCCAGTGCAGACATCAAGGCACTCTTGGAGTGCAACCACCAAGCCCCAATACACTGAAAAGCCTGTCTGGGAGGTGGTTACACCTCCCTGGGACAGGAAACCTATTTTCCAGCCTCCCCTGTCGGAGTTTCGTTCTGCAGCAGGAGGGCAGACTCGTGTCTGTGGCTGGCAGCATCCATCTTGTGATGTGATGCAAGGGTTGAGAAAGATGGTACCGGGTGTACCGGTTCTGTCATATTTCTCTCTCTAGGAGGGTGTAATCATACCTCCCACACCAGTTACTGGTGTAGAGGTATGATTCCAAGGTGTTTGACACCAAACACAACAGGTTTCTGTGCAGCAGTTTTAAAGTTAGCATTTACTGCGAGGTTATAATGCACTTAAAAGTATATGGTATGGCTGCATCACAGAACAACCTCGGAGAATAGATTCCGAAGGCTGCAGAGGGGCCCTGCTCATGCATCGGAATCCTCTCACATAAAACCCAGCACCCTTCCTTCAGGATTGATAAGACCTGCCATAGGGGTGACAGATAGGTTTATATGTGCAGTGATATTGAACCTGTATCTAAGTAAGGGGTGCATGCACCACCGTACGCAGGTTGCAGTGGCAGACCTGTGTTGTTAATTTGAGTGGCCTCTCAGGGTTGGTATAATACATGCTGCAACCCCTGGGAGGACTCTGGGTACCTATGCCCTAGGTAATTAGTATACTGTATACTAGGGACTTATAAGGGTACCCCAGAATCCAATCTGGAGTGTACCTAAACTACATGAAATCAATTTAGGGAGAAAGCAGCTAGGATGGGGTCCTGAGTAGCAGGATCCCAGCCAGACTAAATTGAAAACAGTGAAACATCAGCAAAAAGTGGGGGTAAATATAATACGCAGATCCTACTCTCCTACATATGCAAGGTATTATTTGTGTTTAGAATGACATGTAAAATCACAGGTTTTCTCACTTGCAGTTCTTAACAATGAAACTCAGAAGGAACAAAAGCTGAGAGGACCCAGAAGAAAGGTGTAGCTGTGTCGCCTACCGCTCCCCTCCCCCTTTGGTTTCTACAGCCACACAGTATTTAGTCAGTGAGTGGCTGGGAAGTCAGACAGGGCAATTTGGAATTAGCCTCATCCTGCTCCTGTGCATTCTGGTGGAACGGATTTGAGAGTGAAGTGCCCACGTAGTTTTTCACCCGAGCAGAATGGCGGAAGGCTTGGATCTTAAAAAATTGGGAGAAGCATTAGAAGGAATACAAACATAAATAATGGCAGTGAGAATAGAGATTTAAAGCAAGATATAATGAACTCTAGAAGAGAGACCTCTGAATTAGCAATAAAAATGAATAGTAACAGAACCTAAATGTAAGTTTCCTTCATCCCCAGTAGAAATCACTAGTGACACTACAAGTCAACAGTCTAAAGTTACCACTCCGGTAATCCATTCCTTGTAGCCAGTGATTCCTTTGGCACCTCCAGAAATACTTACTGGAGACCCTCAAAAGGCACAAATATTTTGGACGCTATGTACATTACATTGTATGTGCAGCCCAGCAGTCTTCCCTGATGCACAGTCACGAGTAGCCTTTATACTATCCTATCTTAGTGGTGACGCCGTTTGTATCGAGAAATGATCCCATACTCTATGACTTAGATGAATTAAAGAAAAAATTCCATAGAATATTTGATCCCCGACGAGTCTCTCAAGCCACGGACAATGAGTTGCTTGAACTCATACAAGGTAATCGTGAATTGATAGCCTAGTGGCCCAATTTAATAAGCTGGTTGTGGAAACAGAATAGCCAGAAAATAAACGAGCAGCAGTTTTATTTTATTGTGGTCTAAGAGAAGAATTGAAAGACGCTCTTGTGCAAGTACCCAATCGACCAACTGAAATCTCGGCTCTCATAGATTTAGTGCTGGGGATAGATTTCCGTCAAAGCGAGAGAAGAGGAGAGAAGAGAAGGGAATTACGTCCGAGTATATCGCGATATGATCGAGCTAAAGCCGAAGTAAAAAGAGAAGTCTATGGTCACCATGGCACAGAACCCATTCTACTTGGGACAATTCGAGGTCCACTATCAAAGGAAGAAAAGGAAAAACTAAGATTAAACAAGCAGTGCCTTTATTGTGGGGTTGGTGGGCATTTTGCCTGAAACTGTCCGAAGAAGCCTAAAGAGTCGCCAAAGTAAAACTCGCAGCATCATCAGTAGAAGAAGTTGGACTGATGGACTACCTCCAGAAATATTTGGAAAACAGATTTATTTGACCCTCCCAATTTCCAGTCTCTTTGCCACTTTTTTTATATCCTTGGAAGTAGGGTGAACTAAGAACGTGCAACGATTATAACGCAATAAACTGAATCACAGTAAAAAATCAAAATCCCCCTGCCGGTAATATCAGTTCTTCTGGATCAAGTGAAAGGGTAAAGGATATACACAAAACTGGATCTCCGAGGGGCAGATCACCTCATTCGAATCCAAGAAGGAGAAGAATGGAAGACAGCCTTTAGGATGAAATTTGAGCTATTTGAATATCAAGTCATGCCCTACAGGCTCTGTAATGCCCCGGCGGCCTTCCAACAGTTCATCAACAGAATATATCGATCAGTGTGCAATAGTGTATATTGACAACATCTTAATATACTCGGACAGTGTAGAAGTGCATGAGGAGCATGTAAGAGGAGTCTACAGAAATTAAGAGAGAACAGTCTCTTTCAGAAACTGGAAAAATGTGCATTCATTGTGACATCAGTGAGTTTCTGGGCTTTGTCCTATCACCTGAAGGAATAACTATGGATAAACACAAGGTAGAGGCAGTCCTAGAGTGGAAGTCTCTGCAAACTGTTAAGGAGGTGTAAAACTTCATCAGATTTGCAAATTTCTATAGGGGATTTATTCAAGAGTTTGCCAAGAAATTGATTTCGATCACAAAATTACTCCGAAAATTAATTATCTTTAAATGGACAAAGGTGGCGGAAGAAGAATTTGTACAACTATTATTATTATTATTAATTAGCATTTATTAAGCGCATGGCTACCCGGAGGCATCCCAGCACTGGTGGCTGTTAGGCTGAAAAAGGGAAGCTAGCAGTTACTCTTCTGGGAAAGCTATGTTTTGAGACCCTTCTGGAAAGAGAGGTGTGCAGTTTCAAGTCGGAGGCTGAGAGGGAAGGAGTTCCACAGTCCAGCTACATTATAAGAAAAGGAGCAGACTCCGCTCCGCTGCCTAATTTTTAGGAATGCAGCTAGATTTAAATTCTCGAAGAGATTTCCTGGGGAGGAAGGCGGTGATCAGAGACAGTGATTCGGGGGCCTATGTCCCTAAGGGTCTTATGAACAGTGCACAAGGCTTTATAGGAGATCTTTTCCTTTATTGGTAGCCAATGTACTGCTTTTAAACTGGGGCTAGCTGACTGCGTGCTGCTGCAGCCTGTCAGAAGTCATGCGGCGCAGTTCTGGGCCACCTGGAGTTTCCTTATGGTAGACATTGGGGCTCCCAGGTACAGTGAGTTACAGTAGTCCAGCCGCGAAAGGATAAGTGCCTGGACTACTATTTTCTTAGCTTCGGTGATCAATAGGGGAAGGACTTTCCGTAGCTTTATAAGGATGCTGTGACAAGCCCCCGTTACTAACACTGCCTGCTGAGCGAGTTTGAGTGAATCATCCAGTCACACACCGAGGCTCTTGATCTTGGACTTGGTGGGGGGGCAACTGCCTGCCAAGGAGCATGTGCAGCCAATGAAGTGGGCCGGTGTTGACTTTCTATGGGAAACAAAGAAGTTACAAATATACAATTTAAGGACACTTCCGGATGGACTTGGATGAAACCCTTTTAAACTAGGACACTTCGAGAATCAAGATCCACGGGAGCACCGGAGTACACATGTTACCTCACCCAGGGAAGCCGGGTGCATAGGTGTCTTTTCGTGTCAGGTTTCGTCGTCATTTTCAATGGAGACCTGTAAAGAAGTGCTGCAGGCGACCAGAGGAAAAGTGACCGTGTGGATCCAAGAGTGGATCAAAGATCTGAAGAACCTGAAAGGTGAGGGGACAGAGTCTGGGTCACTAGCCAGTGACCAGGAAGAAACCAGGTGATGTTGGGTGCTTTCGAAGTGAATGTGAGCTTGTTTCTTCAGCCATGTGGTCCTGGAGGCATCGACGAGGACCAGGCGCTGGATTCAAGCTGTCACACAAAGGATCTAGTTGACTGCCCTGTCGGTATCTGGATTGGACCCAACAAGCCTTGGTAACCGCAACCCACGCAGGAAGTCGAGATGAACTCTGTTGCAGACCAGCAAGGTCTGGGGCGCTTCTCCTTTGTAGGGATGCTGGAGTAAGCCTGGAGCAACCAGGCCAGAAAGTTAAAAGAAAGTCTTCCAGGGGGTCACTAGCCAACGAGCAAGGAACCGGGAAGATGCATCGAGCGGAAATGCACCAGCGGGCCCCACAGTACCCTCGTGGAGTGTGCGGGCCTGTGCTTTGGTACAGATAGTGCTCGGGGCTGGGGCTTAAAGTACACGTCTCTCATGTCCGCCACGGGTCTCAGCTTTGTGGTGGATGTGGGTCGTGGTCAGAGATGTCTGGAAGTCCATGTTCTGTGTCACAGCCTCTTCGGGAGCCTTGACGTTGCAGGACGGCAAGTTGCTTGGTGGTGCCTGTTTGAACAGGGTGGTCAGTCCTTGACCACAAGGGAGACGTCCTTAGTCTTTGAGTCAAAATGGAATGTCGAAGTTCCGTGATTTCAGCTTCAAGATGTCGTCCAGGTGAATCTAAAGTCCTAGGGGCACAGCTCCTATACTTATACTAAGTTTGGGTGCTGGAGGGGGCGGAGCTTGCCACAGCCGATGGCGGACGCGAGATCTAGACGCTCCGCGCCATCGCTACAATTATTCACCAATTATCCTGCCTGCACGGGACCTGAAGGGGCACAGAGGTGGGCAAACACGCCCGGAGATCTCTGCTGCCGGGTATGAGAGAAACGGGGGCACTCCGAGCCGCAGCGACTCGGGCGGCAGATGATTGAGTGCCGGAGATCTAGGCCGCTCATCCCCGACCTAGATTATCCACGCTGGACGCAGTACGCGCAGAGACGTGCGGCAGACCAGAGCGACGTCAGTCCGGTGGGGGGGGGGGGGGGGGGGGGGCGGAGACCCGCGAAAGACCAGAGGAAGCCGCGACTCTCCTGAGGAGTGGCGGTCTGCACCACCACGACCTACGCAGCCCCACAACTTGCAGAGGGACCTCCCGGCGGACAGATCGAGGGCCCATACTTAGCGCTGCACTTCAGAACCCGGAGAGCCTGGTTCTTGGAGCCCCTGTGGTGCCCCCCCCTGCACAACGAGAACACGCAGTGCCCCAACTGTGCCACTGGCACTGGCGCACATACATTGTTTGATACCCTCTGAGCCCGGCAGACTGCGACGCAAGGCCCATAGAGCCGGTATTTGGGACCCTCGGGAGCATAGGTGTCGGCGGTGACTTGGGGAGCTCTCACAGTTAGGACGCTGCAGCAGCACGGAGAAGTGGACGAACAGCGGCGATTGATAACAGGCGGTGAGTGTGGCTTGCCTCGGTGGGTTCTCTGTGGCGGGCTCTGGCGCCGGCCTTGTGGCGCAGCGGTAAGAGAGACCCACCGCACTGTATCGGCAGCATGAACAGCCCTAGAAGGATTGCTGGACTGAGTCCATTGGGCCTGAGCCGACCCTGGTAACCCGGTCTAGGTAACGACAGCCAAGTGATTGGAGGGCGGACGTACTGAACTCTCGGTGATATATCGCCGAGACACAGCGGGAGTACGCGACAGCAGTTGCCCGGAGACCTGGGTGCAGAATGGGTAAGGGTGACAAAACCCAAACCAAGTTACCCTTCGAGCAGCGCCGCACTAGGGCCCAGGAGGCACAGGTAATGGAGTCTATCCCGCAGGCGAGAGGGGCCGAGGGCACGTTTTACGCAGACATTAAAACACTGCTGGTAACGATGGAAAAGGGCCTCCAAGACAGCATAGCATCACTGGGCTCCAAAATAGATGCCCTCTCCTATCGAATGGACCGTATGTCGGAAACAGTTGAGAAACATGCTGAGCGACTAGACATGGCGGAGAGGCGCATAACGGAAGTGGAAGAGGCGCAAACAAAGAAAGACAAAGTCCGAAAGCAGCAAGACAGGATACTACAGGTCATACAAGACAATTCGAAGGACTTGGAGGCCCGCTCTCGCAGATCGAACATACGAATCACGGGAGTGTCGGAGACCACACAAACGGGTAAAATGGAGCTCTTCGTTGAGAAACTGCTGCTAACGCTGCTGGGAGCGGAAGCGTTCTCGCCGATGTTTATAGTGGAGAGGGCACATCGCACGCTGGGCCCGCGCCCGAAGCCGGGAGCACCCCCGAGGCCAATCATTGCCAAGCTCCTAAATTACAGGGACAGAGACACAGCCTTTCGGATATCCTGAGAGAAAAAGACACTGCAATTCGAGGGATCTGACATCTCACTGTATCCGGACTTCACTGCAAAGGTACATGAAGAACGCAAACACTTTGCTCCGTACAAGTGACCTCGGGCTGGACTACGCCATGCTATACCCAGCAAAATTGAGAATCAATCGGCAAGGTCACTCTCACATCTTCACAGATCCTAAAGACATACACAAGGCGTTGAAAGTTTGGACAAAGGAAAGCAGGGGTAGCCCTCGGAGTCAGACTGGCGAGGAGGACTCCGGCAGCCAACTGGACAAACAGAACTAGTAAAACTGTATGGACTCACTGATTTGCTGCATGTGGGTCCCTTGACTGTTCGCAGCGTCCCTTGATGCAGACTTGGGACTTGGCGCTGCTACATGGAGCACTCTACATCCGAGCGCCCACTGCTTATGCCTCAGAGAGGGGGCCATGGGAATCCCAAGGACTCGACATATTGGTGAGACTGTTTTGATTTGTCTGTTGTCGCTGCGCTTAGAGTACCCCCACCGGCTCAGCCGCCATATGCGAGTTGCGGGCTGACGCCGCTCATGTATCAGCAACAGCTTGGGACGCTTTGGTCGTGGGGTGTGCCGGTTTGTAAATATGTTATTGTAGCCTATCTGTGCCCTGACGGCACACGCCGGCATAACCTCCTCTAGCGTTGGTGGGTGGGGCGGGGCCTACGCAGGTACCGCCTGAAGTTACGGCTGTTCCACTTGGCAACCTCGGCCCTCGCTCTGTGTGCACTGTTGGTCCACTTCGGGGATTTTTTTTAGCATTTTTGGGGAGAATTGGGAGGGGGATGTTACCATGCCGGGCCGAGTTGGGGTTGGTCTGCTGTGGGAGGGGGATGGAGGAGTTCTGAGGAGTTCACAAATAGTATTATCATGTTTGACGGAAGTTTGTTCAGTTACTTTGAGGAAATTGCTTAATCTGGCTTTGCACTCTATGACCATTGATGACACAGACAGAAATAAGCCTTCTTCGGTGGAGAGGTGTGGCTCACTGGTTAGAGGCGGCAGACCCGAGTGCAGAGAACGGCCCGGGACCAGGGTTCGATTCCCGACGCGGCAGGGTCTTGGACCAGGATCAGCGGACTGATAATTCTCGCATCAGTGCCTACTCCGACCAGGGAACACACTCGGCAACTCTGGGCATTAGCTTGCCTCATCTCCACAACGGCCCCACACAAACGCCGGGGATGCCTGGTTTCACCTTGGAGACCCCCAAGAGGGACTATCTCACAGGGAAAGCCAGGACGGGTTCCCCAGCGGTCTATAGCGCTACGAGGCCTCCGGGTAGCAGTGCGCTTTATAAGACACAACAATTTACAATTTACAATTCTTCCTATCCAATACCAAGACGTAATGGCTGACACCACCACAGACGGGGGAACAACACGCACACCTAGACTGACAGCTATAACTTGGAATGTTCGCGGTCTGAACGACCACCGTAAGGTCAGGAAGGTCGTCAGCTACCTGCAGTGCCAGCACATAGACATAGCCCTACTTCAGGAGACGCACCTTCCTGCACACAACCACATGCTTCGAAGCAGAGGGTTGGAGGGTAACATCTCTGCTGCAGGGTTCACTACTAGCGCCAGAGGGGTTTTGACATGGGTTAACCCGAAATCCAAACTGCAGATCCAAACGCTGGAAATGGACCCTGATGGGAGATTTGTTATATCTAGATGTTACGGCCCTGCCGCAGACCTTACAGTTGTCAAAACATATGGCCCCAATTTTGACTTGCCAGAATTCTACTAGACCCTTGCTGCCAAGATCAAACGACGTGGGGGGGGGGGACTTCAATCTCACTATGAACCCTACTTTGGACAGATCAACTGGCCCTCCCGCAGACTTGCAGCTGCTGCTCTGGAGCTGCAGAGCGCAATCACCTGCCTGGACTTGGGGGGATGTATGGCGGTCCAGGAATCCGCGACAAGGGGGGTACACGCACTACTCTGCATATCATAACATCCACACTAGGATAGACTACCTGCTTGCTTCCTCCTCCCTCTTGGACCGGGTGAGGGACTGCAGGGTTTTGCCCAGAACCCTGTCTGATCACTCACCTGTACTTATGGAAATTCACATCCCAGGCAAAATCATACCTCCATTTACATGGAGATTCCCGCCTAACTCTCTACTGGACCCAGTGTTTAGGGGAGAGCTGGCTGAGGCCATAGACACGTTTTTGTAACAGAATATAGGCTCGGTTGAGAGCTTCCAAGTAGTTTGGAAGGCCTTCAAGGTCTATATTAGAGGAGTCGCAATGTCAAAGCACTCGGGCTTACTTAAAGCGATCAGGAAGAGATTGGCGGACCTTGAGAAAATACGAGGGGAATTGGAGCGCTGACAGAGTTGTTTCGCAGATGACGCTGTGAGTGCAGAAATTAGGACCCTACTGGCGGAGTATCATGAGGAAGCGGACAGGGAGACCAAAAACACATGAGCAAATACTCCACAGCTCGGGTATATGGAGAGGGGGGAGCCGCTGAGCGCAGTGCTTACCAACCTTATGAAGGGAGCGCGGCGGCGCCATCACATCCCTATGGTGAACACTGCTGCGGGAGTGCCAACCACAGATGATAGAGAAATAGCTGAGACTTTTAAAGATTACTACTCTGATCTGTATTCCTCTAAGGACGGCGATATGGAAGAGAAAATTGTTGACTATTTAAGTCATATAGACATCCCCACACTGGCCAACCCCGATAGGGAATTTCTCAAGCAACTAATAGAAAGGGACGAGATTCTGGACGCGCTTGCCAGTATGAAATCGGGCAGCGCACCGGGGGCGGACGGCCTAACGGCAGGCTTCTACAAAGCCTTCAAGGACCAACTGCTACTGCATCTGTCGACCCTCTTTGACGACATATGTCTAGAGGGCAGAATGCCACAATCTATGAGGGAGGCTCTATTGGTTACTATATTGAAGCCGGGAAAGCCACACGATGAGTGCAGCTCATACAGGCCCCTGTCGTTGCTCAACGTCGATACCAAACTATTTGCCAAGGTCCTGGCCACTCGATTGGCCCTGCTTGTTAACGGACTGGTAGCCCCGGACCAGGCGGGGTTTGTCCCTGGCAGAAACCTAGTTTATAACATACGCACGGTCTTGGGAGTGATCCAACATGTTCGACCAGATAGAAAGGCACTGGCAGTCTCTCTCGATATGGAGAAAGCCTTTGATTCTGTAGAGTGGCCCTTCATGCGTGTAGTGCTTCAGCGTATGGGCCTGGGACAACCATTTCTCCAAATGTTGGGAGCGTTGTACCACGAACCGAGTGTGAGGCTCCGTATGGGAGACCTGGTCAGAGACTCCTTCCCTATTAGCAGAGGGACTAGGCAGGGATGCCCCCTCTCGCCCCTCCTATATGCCCTTGTGGCTGAACCGCTAGCTTGCGCTCTGAGGGAATACCACAGGAACGAAGGCATAGGCTTCCCAGGTTACAGGATTATAGTTTCGATGTACGCAGATGACACCTTGCTGTACGTCCGTGACCCGGATAACAACTTATCATCAGTACTTAGGGAGGTGGTACGCTTTGGGGCGCTCTCTGGTCTAAAGGTCAACTGGACCAAGTCGCTCGCCTTTCCACTTACACCGCTCATGCAGCAAGCACAAATGGAATACCCTCTCCGGTGGACCAGGGATACGGTCCGCTATTTGGGGATACATCTGCACACAGATTTGAAAATCCTCTTTAGAGCCAACTATGGCACTGCGATTAGTAAGCTAGAAGATGACGTGCTTCATTGGAGCAAGCCTCCCCTGTCCCTAATGGGACGCATATCTATCATGAAAATGTTTGGGCTCCCTAGGTTTTTGTGCTTGTTTCTTACCTTACCAATTGTCCTCCCCAAATCATTTTTACACGACTGCAACAACTGATGACAAAGCTAGCCTGGGCGGGCGGTCAGCCTCGCGTCCGGTGGACGACACTAACTATGCCTTACACAATGGGCGGGCTTGGAGCCCCGGACTTGGAGGCATACTACAGAGCGGCACAGGCGTCACATTTACACACTTGGCTACACGGAGACAGAAACATACCTCATGTTCGCATGGAGACCATCTTTGCACAACCAGACACACTCCAGCACACTATTTTCCGGTCAATGGATCGTAGAACGGGCATACTGGACTCTATAACAGCCACCAATCATGCATGGCACAGCCTCTTGCAGATGCAGGGTGGGGCATTGCTGTACTCACCTGTGATGCCAGTTGACTGGGCCAGGTGGATACCGCCACTCACGGAAAAGGGAGTGATTGAAGCTTTGCATAAACTGAACGTAAACACAACGGGAGACTTGTTCGCTGACGGAGGGGTTAAGACGTGGGAGCAGGTGCTGGGCACCAGCAAGGAGCCTCAGCTACTGACGCGATTTCAGTTCCATAGGGTGCGCAGCGCTTTGGGTGACTTGCTGGGTGGGGACATGGCGGAACCCCCTTAGGTCCCTGAGCTTACACATGTAATCAAAACCGCATCACCTAGGGGGCTGCTGTCCAGTCTGTACAAGCTCACACAGACAACTACACGGTACCCATACACTAAGGCACGACTGGCGTGGCAGACCGACTTAGGCATGCTATTAGATGATGACACATGGCGCTACTGCTGCACTGTCACTAAGAAGGTTTCACTCAATGGCCGACATAGACTAGTCCACTTCAAGTTCTTAAACCGAGTGTACTACACCCCCGCACGACTCTGCAAATACGGCTTGCGAGACTCAGCACGCTGTGAGAGGTGCAGTGCCACGGAGGCTGATTTTTTTACACCTTTCCTGGCGGTGCCCAGGTGTTTGGGATTTTTGGGAGAAGATCTTTGCTGAAATAAGCGAGCTAACAGAGGTTGAGATCACTCCTGATCCCCTAGTGGCTATGTTAGGGTACACTAAAAAGCTACCCAGAGCGGTCAGACGACTGGTTGACATGGGTCTGCTGATGGCCCGCCATGTGCTGGCTTGCTACTGGATAAGAGGCCCACTGCCAATGCCAAAACGTTGGGCGCATGACATGCTCTATTGCTGTACTCAATCTGAAAATTATAGCGAACTGCAGCCCCCCACCAGCAGGCCCAAAAATTTCTGGAGTTTATACCACACATATTTGACGAACAAGGGGGTTACCAATGGACCCCCAACAACACAGGGTTTGGGATGATGTGCTGTAAGGGCAGACTGGGACAGATCTCGCAGTTACTTTTGTGTTGCGGTTATGAACCTGACACAAAGCCTTTTACTAACGATGAGATAACCGGATGTTGTGAAATGCTGCCTGCCCTTTTATGGGTTGTTGGCTAAATGGCTGTGTATACTATTTATCAAACAGACGTTATGAAGCTGTGTGTACAACGGTTGTCGGCTGAGTCAGATGGGGGGAGGGGGGTCTTTGAGGGGGACTGTGATTACAGATTGATGTTCTTCAAATTGAAATGCAATAAAAAAAATACGTTTGGGTGCCGGACTACCTGTAAGGTCCCTCCTATGGGTGGACCTTGGCAGGGGGTGGTTACACCACCTTCCCTTTGTCCAGTTTTGTGCCAGAGCTGGGGCTTGGGTGCCCCCGCAACTGGTTTGAACCGAGCTATGAATGGAGCACCTTTTGTGCCCCAGGAAGTGTCTGGAAAAGCATTTCCTGAATGCAACCCTCCCTGCCCCAATACACTAACCCTGTCTGGGGAGGTGCTGGCACCTCCCCTGACAGGAAACCTATTGTCCAGGCCTCCCCTGCCAGAGTTTTGGCCAGCAGCAGGGGGCAGACTTGTGTCTGGCAGCAGCATCTATTTTGTGATGCCAGGGCTCTGTTTAATTTTAACCGGGTAAACCAGTAACTACATGTCTTCTCCCTCTAGAAGGGTGGAATGATACCCCTGCCGCCAGAACAGGCAGGGGGGTAGTATTCCAAAGTGTTTGACACCTTACATGACATTTTTTGATCAAGCCAAACAAAAGATAGCATTAACCGCGAGGATTATAATGCACTTGAGTATATGGTATGGCTATATCATAGAACAGCTATAAGGAGATGGTTCCAAAAGCTGCAGAGGGGCTCAGCTCATGCTAAGGCTCCCTCTCACATAAAACCAAGAACTCTGCCTCCAGGATTGTCAAGGCCTGCCTTAGGAGTGACTTATAGGTGTGTATGTGTCTATCTGTAAAGGTGGATATAGGTATACTATATCCCAGTAAGGGGTGATTACACCACCTTACCCAGGCTGAGTGATCAGGTCTGTGGTGTCAGTTTGGATGCAAGGCCAGGGGTGGCATAATAAATGCTGCAGCCCCTGGTAGGCCTGAGGTGCACCTATGCCCTGGGTACCTATGGTACACTATACAAGGGCTCACAAGGGTGACCCAGTAACCAATCTGATCTGTACCTAAAGTACATGGTATCAATTTAGAGAGAGTACAGCTAGGATGGGGTCCTGATTAGCAGGGCCACAGCCTGTATAAAATCGAAAATAAACAGTGAAAAACAGCAAAAAGTGGGGGGACCATAGGAAGCAGACCATACTCTCCTACACCACCATTGGGCCATGGGCGCCCGTGTGAAGAATTCTTTCAAGTTTGCCCGCTCCAGCCTTTTCCACTGTGCACTACATTTGTAAAGGAACATACAGACAATTCTAAACTAAACACTCACAACAAAACACGTTTTTGGGGGAAACATTTTGCAGTTTGAGAATGAAGAACTGATGAAAGATCTGCCTAGAGAGAGTTTTGGGGTGGGAGTTGAACTACAGCATTGCATGCCATCCAGTCAAGTGTGCAAGCCAATGAACAGACAGAGACCCGAGCCAAGGGCCTGGCAGAAGGACCCATTGTATTACCTCAGATTATATCACTGCATTTAGAGGCATTTATCTGATAGTTTTTAAATATGAACTTTTAAACATTTATGCCTCTGCTCGCTCCCTCCACCCACCAATGAAATTGTCGTTTATGAAATACGAGGCAAAGCACTTGTCTCTTTCACCCTATATGTGGCCTGTATTCTTTTTGTGTGATGAGCAACATTATAGTAGGGGTCACTGGAATTATACTATTGTCTTCCGCTATTTAGAAATTTACCACATAATCCATTATCTTCTCCATAGCGTGCAGTTTTTAGCAAAAATATCTTTTACTTTAAACGGATGAAGTGTATATTAAAACAAAAAAAACACTCATATTGCTGCACAGTGGCAGGCCTTTTGACACATACACGGGGGGATCGCGTCAGCCTGAGAAGCAATAAATAAAGGCAGTGTCCTAAAGAAATTTGTTGCTGATTGCAAAACAACTGATCATGTGACAACTACGGGGATATGAGTATGCTCACTATGAGTTAATCTGTGCTGTAAAAAACCAATGTGTATATGTATGTATAGCTTCTACCTGTTGCCATATCTGTAGTCTCTAAACAAGGGACCAATATTCTGTATGCTATAAACAAATATAAATACTATATTTAGGATGAAAAAAATGAAGAGTTGCTTAGAAATAAGCACATTGATGAGAACACATCTCCACCCAGTGGTTTACAACGATGTTTCATTTACTTAATTCACATAAAACATGATAAAGCTGCCAAGCTAACAAATCTGAACATGGTGTATTGCCCTGTGTGCCTCTCGTTCTAATGTCAATGTTTCATAAACAGGCGGTTGTCTGAGATTTATGCATTAATGGTGGTCCTGTCTGCAGATGAGTAGAAGAGCTAAATATCATATGCATTAAAGAGTGTGGGATTCATGGGGTTAATGTGCTTATATGTTAAATAAAACAGGACATATCCAACCTATCATTTAATCCTTTGGGGATCATAGTGTCCAGTGTTTTTATCCAGTATACTTCACGCTGGAATAATTTCTTGTGGTTATCTATTCCTTGTTTTAGTTGTACTTGCTCGATAACTTGAAATCTGATCTGTGAAATTGAATGGTTCTCCGCTGTCCAGTGTGATGCTAATGCTGAAGTAGTATTCCTTGTTGGAATGCTACACAAGGAGAGCATACCGAATTAAAAAATGAACATGGCTTTAAAATATAGCAGTGAGGAAATTCTAGAAATTGTTTAGTTTTTAGTACACTAGATCAGTTGTTGGGGCATCAAATCTCACTTTTCTTCTGGCATCCTGCAGTGCGGTTTGTCTATTTTTCTACTAGTTTGCTGATGCGCCGCGGGTACGTAACCTTTACATTTCCACGGAGCTGAAATAGTGACTGTTCTCCCCTCAGGTACAGAATGCATTTGAACTGCTGGGTAATACGATGGTAGAGATTTGCAGAAGAGTCATTGAATGCTACAAGGAAACCAATTAACAGGGACCTGAACCGAAATGTCTGCCACACAGAAAATTAATGTTCTCTCTCTCTCTTTCTCTAGGAGCCTCTCCATGTTTTTCAAACAGGTTGCCTTCTTTTTTTCTCTCAATAAAATGAAATGTTTTTCGGACAATAGCCTGAGCCTCCGTACAGGAGGTCTATTTGAAAATAAAATTAGAGGAATAGATTTTTTTTTATAACACAGTTTACTGAACTTACATCAGCCATGCAGAGGGCAAAAGAAACATTCATTGGCATAGCCAATAGGTTTCACCTTTGGGACCTTATAAATGTTTAGCCATGCAACAGTCGATGTTGCATCAGGGATATTGTGCTGCATAACTAAACACTTATAAGGCTCCAAAGGCGAGACCTATTGGCTATGCCAATACTTGTTATTATGTGGGCTAAAACATGTGAAGTAATATCCGGTGTGCCACACAGCGTGCCCACCTGGCCAGTATATGTGCCTCTCTAAGTTATTGGAACGGGACATATTCCATAGCATTAAAAAAGCACACGCCTAACACATGTCAAACATTTTGGCTTTGCTATTGCTTGTTAAAAGTATCGGATAAAAATAAGAGCAATTTTGTTGTAAATAATTATATTTGAAAATGTATGAGTTCAACAAATATGAGTCACTAATATTACTAAGGAACGTGGAAGCCGCAGTGGTCTTTCTGAAAATGTTTGTGTATGTCACACACCATCTTTTCCTCATGGTCATCGCCAGTGTCCTCCTGCGTGTGGACCGCGTGTCACCTCCCCTTCGTCATGCGCGCTCTCAAAAATACACATCCATGCTCTTGTTTCTCACCTGTAAACGTAGCATTTTGGTTTCCTTTGGGGCAGCCACTATTCCAACAGTTGTGTATACTTCCTTCACCGTCACACACTGTCACGCAAAAAGGTTTTTACAATTTGCATAAATGTGACCATCACTGTGGGCGCTCTACAGAGAGGCCAAGGATTGGATGAGCATATAGTCTGGGCATGTGCATGACCCCCAAGCCCTTCAGCATCAACTCTAGAGCTCCTAATCGTGAACAAGCAATGAGCTCACTCAGACACCCAGGCCCTCATTACAAATTCAGGGATTAGAATGACGAGTTGTGTCTTCATGGTCACCCAGAGAGATGCTGGGATGTCAAACATGCTGAAACTCATCAGGGAAAAACAAAAAAAACATCTGCTCTGGAATAGTACACTTGGGGTGCACGTTCCCCTGAAGTACCAACCACAGGGTGCATGGAATGGAGTGACTGACCACCTCGGGGGCACGGGCATGCACTGGGGTGAATGAGAAACTAAGGGGCATGGGGCATGGACTGGGGTGAATGAGCACCTCTGGGGCACGGGGCATGGACTGGGGTGAATGAGCACCTCCGGGGCACGAACATTGACTGGAGTGAATGATCACCTCGGGGGCACAGGCATGGACTAGGGTGAATGAGCACCTCGGAACATGGACTGGGGTGAATGAGCACCTCGGAACATGGACTGGGGTGTGGCGCCGTGGCCAGGGCGACTGACGCTGGAATCTGGGGATCACGGTACCATCTACAGCGCTGGCGGAAGATAAGTCCAGCACCATGTGACTCTGGGCAATAGCTTGCATAATCTTCCCGATGGCCCCACTGGGGTGAATGAGCACCTCAGGGGCGATTGGGCATGGACTGGGGTGAATGAGCACCCTGGGGCCATGGTGCATGGACTGGGTTGAATGAGCACCGGCATGGACTGGGGTGAATGAGCACCCTGGGGCCATGGTGCATGGACTGGGTTGAATGAGCACCGGTGTTGGACAGGCCCCATGAAGGGCTTGCTCCCTCCCCGCACGACAGGGCCCCGACACCGGTTCTCCCACAGAAGCAGCTCGCAATCCGTCCCTTACGGGACACCTGACCCCGGATATCTGTGTATCTCCGGCCCGGGCCGCCGTCGACATCCTTGCCGGCCCAGCCGCCATCTTGGACACTGCACCACGAGGCCGCGTGGCCTCAGCTCGACCCTAACCCTGGGCCTGGCCAGGCCCCGACATCCCGGCACCACCATCCACCCAGGAGGTGAGTGGACCACTTGGCAGGTCAATGGGAGAAAGAAGTGTTGATGGCTCTCCCCCGCCAGGTGCCGATCGCCCCCAGCCTCCCCGGGCGCTGGCTCCACCCCCCTGCTGGGTGTCTGGACTCCCTCATCCCGTACCTCCCGACCTCCAAGTGCGAGGGTCCGGACATCAAAGGGCGCCAGACCTATAACTGGGGCAGCTCCAGAGCAGGAAGGCAGTTGTATCTTGGAGTCGAGAGACACCGTGAAGAACTCATCCTTGACGGACTACTGGCGCTGCCGTAGCCCTGCCTTGTGAACTGTCATCCTGCCTGCCGGCGCTGCCGCGGCCTTCTGCATCCTTCATCCTCGTGGGACCTGCTGGCGCTGCCACGGCCCATTGTAAATTTCATCCTCGTGAGGACCTGCTGGCGCTGCCGCGGCCTCTTGCAACTACCATCTTCGTCGGGACCTGCTGGCGCTGCCGCGGACCGTTGCTACCTACGACCTACTCGGGACCTGCTGGCGCTGCCGCGGCCCGACCTCCACGAACGCCGAGCTCGAGGATTGTGAGCTACCCATCATCTCATCCCAGTACCAGATTGGTAACAAGACTGTCCCGCTACCCCCTTTCCCTTCCAGAGACTATAGTTAAGAGGACCCTCGTGTCCTGACCTCATTGTACCGTTTTACCTCATCTTAAGAAACTGCATATAAAGAACGTGATCTTATCTTCGTGTGGTGTCTATCTGTGGGGGGGAAGTTACTTGTCTGTACGATCGCTGGAGACGGCCCTCACCGGAGGCCTCTCCCCCGTCCTCGGCTGACCCTCCAGGTCCCCGTCTAACAACCGGCATGGACTGGGGTGAATGAGCACCCTGGGGCCATGGCGCATGGACTGGGTTGAATGAGCACCTCATGGGCACTGGCATGGACTGGGGTGAATGAGCACCTCGGGGGCACGGGGCATGGACTGGGGTGAATGAGCACCTCGGGGGCAATTGGGCATGGACTGGGGTGAATGAGCACCTCGGGGGCACGGGGCATGGACTGGGGTGAATGAGCACCTTGGGCATTGACTGGAGTGAATGAGCACCTCGGGGCATGGGGCCTGGGGCATGGACTGGGGTGAATGAGTACCTCGGGGGCACGGGGCATGGACTAGGGTGAATGAGCACCTCTGGGCATGGACTGGAGTGACTGAGCACCTTGGGGGCATGGGGCATGGACTGGGGTGAATGAGAACCTAAGGGGCATGGGGCATGGACTGGGGTGAATGAGAACCTCGGGGAACAGTGCATGGACTGGGTTGAATGAGCACCTCGGGGGCACGTGGCATGGACTTAGGTGAATGAGCACCTCTGGGGCACGGTGCATGGACTTGGGTGAATGAGCACCTCGGGCACGGGGCATGGACTGGGGTGAATGAGTACCTCAGGGGCACGGTGCATGGACTGGGGTGAATAAGCACCTTCATGGCACAGTGAATAGAATGGCGTGAATGAGCACCTCGGGGGCACGGGGTATGTGCTGGGGTTAATGAGTCCCTCGGGGAACGGTGCATGGTCTGGGTTGAATGAGCATCTAAGGGGCACGGGCATGGACTGGTGTGAATGATCACCGCAGGGGCATGGGGCATGGACTGGGTTGAATGAGCAAATAAGCGGCACGGGGCATTGGCTGGTGTGAATGAGCACCTCAGGCACAGGGCATGGACTGGGGTGAATGAGCACCTCGGGTCACGGTGCATGGTGGGGTGAATGAGTACCTCAGGCATGGACTGGGGTGAATGAGCACCTCAGGGGCACAGGACATGTAAGGGGGTGGGGTGAATGAGTCCTTTGGGGAACAGTGCATTGACTGGGGTGAATGAGCCACTCTGGGGAACGGTGCATGGTCTGGGGTGAATGAGCACCTCGGGGGCACGGGGCATGGACTGGGGTGAATGAGGACCTCTGGGCATGGACTGGAGTGACTGAGCACCTCAGGGGCACAGGACATGTAAGGGGGTGGGGTGAATGAGTCCTTTGGGGAACGGTGCATGGACTGGGGTGAATGAGCACCTCGGGGGCACGGGGCATGGACTAGGGTGAATGAGCCACTCTGGGGAACGGTGCATGGTCTGGGGTGAATGAGCACCTCAGGGGCATGGGGCATGGACTGGGGTGAATAAGCACCTTGGGGGCATTGGGTATGGACTGGGGTTAATGAGTATCTCGGGGGCATGGAGCATGGACTGGGGAGAAAGAGCACCTCGGGCATGGAGTGGGTAAATGAGCACCTCAGGGGCACTGGACATGAACTCAGCGAATGAGCACCTCGAGGGCACGTTGCATGGACTGGGGTGAATGAGCACCTCGGGGCACAGGACATGTACTGGGGTGATTGAGTCCCTTGGGGGAACGGTGCATGTACTGGGGTGAATGAGCACCTCATGGGCATGGGGCATGGACTGGGGGAATGAGCACCTTGGGGGAATGGTGCATGGTTTGGGGTGAATGAGCACCTCAGGGACACGGTGTTTGGACTGGGGTGAATGAGTACGTCAGGGGCACGGAACATGGACCCGGGTGAATGAGCACCTCTGGGCATCGACTGGAGTGAATGAGCACCTCGGGGGCATGGGAAATGGACTGGGTGAATGAGCAACTTTGGGGCACAGGGCATGGACTGGGATGAATGAGCACATCAGGGGCATGGGCAAAGACTGGAGTGAATGAGCATCTACGGGCATGTACTGGGGTGTGGCTCCGCGGCCAGGGTAACTGATGCTGGAATCTGGGGATCACGGTTCAAACCCTGGTACAAGCAGCAAATTAGCCCAGCACCATTTGACTCTGGGCAGTAGCTTGCTTAATCTTCCCAAAGGCCCCCATCGCCTGGAGACCCTTACGAGTGATTCTTCACACTTTGCAAATGTGGATTCTTACTGGGGTGAATGAGCACCTCGGGGGCACGGGGCATGATCTGTGGTGAATGAGCACCTCGGGCACGGACTGGAGTGAATGAGCACCTCAGGGGCATGGGGCTTGGACTGGGGTGAATGAGCACCTTGAGAGCACAGGGCATGAACTGGGGTGAATAAGCAGCTTGGGGGCATGGGGCATTGACAGGGGAGAATGAGCATCTCGGGGCACTTGGCATGGACTTGGATGAATGAGCACTTTGGGGGCACGGGGCATGGACTGGGGCGAATGAGCACCACGGGGCTACGGGCATGGACTAGGGTGAATGAGTACCACGGGCATGGACTGGGTTGAATGAGCACCTCTGGCATGGACTGGAGTGAATGAGCACCACGGGGCTACGGGCATGGACTGGGGTGAATGAGCACCACGGGCATGGACTGGGGTGAATGAGCACCTCTGGCATGGACTGGAGTGAATGAGCACCTTGGGTCACAGTGCATCTGATGGGGTGAAAGAGCACCTCGGGCATGGACTGGAGCGAATGAGCACCACGGGGCTACGGGCATGGACTGGGGTAAATGAGCACCTCAGGGCAATGGACTGGGGTGTGTGAGCACCTAAGGGGCACGGGGCATGGACTGGGGTGAATTAGCACCTAAGGGGCACGGGGCATGGACTGGGGTGAATTAGCACCTAAGGGGCACGGGGCATGGACTGGAGCGAATGAGCACCACGGGGCTACGGGCATGGACTAGGGTGAATGAGCACCACGGGCATGGACTGGGGTGAATGAGCACCTCTGGCATGGACTGGAGTGAATGAGCACCACGAGGCTACGGGCATGGACTGGGGTAAATGAGCATCTCGGGGCACTTGGCATGGACTGGAGTGAATGAGCAACTCGGGGCATGGACTGGGGCGAATGAGCACCACGGGGCTACGGGCATGGACTAGGGTGAATGAGCACCACGGGCATGGACTGGGGTGAATGAGCACCTCTGGCATGGACTGGAGTGAATGAGCACCACGAGGCTACGGGCATGGACTGGGGTGAATGAGCACCACGGGCATGGACTGGGGTGAATGAGCACCACGGGCATGGACTGGGGTGAATGAGCACCCTGGGGCCATGGTGCATGGACTGGGTTGAATGAGCACCTCATGGGCACTGGCATGGACTGGGGTGAATGAGCACCTCGGGGGCACGGGGCATGGACTGGGGTGAATGATCACCGCAGGGGCATGGGGCATGGACTGGGTTGAATGAGCAAATAAGCGGCACGGGGCATTGGCTGGTGTGAATGAGCACCTCAGGCACAGGGCATGGACTGGGGTGAATGAGCACCTCGGGTCACGGTGCATGGTGGGGTGAATGAGTACCTCAGGCATGGACTGGGGTGAATGAGCACCTCAGGGGCACAGGACATGTACGGGGGTGGGGTGAATGAGTCCTTTGGGGAACAGTGCATTGACTGGGGTGAATGAGTGCCTCAGGGGCATGGGGCATGGACTGGGGTGAATGAGCCACTCTGGGGAACAGTGCATGGTCTGGGGTGAATGATCACCGCAGGGGCATGGGGCATGGACTGGAGTGAATGAGCACCTCGGGGGCATGGGAAATGGACTGGGTGAATGAGAAACTTTGGGGCACAGGGCATGGACTGGGATGAATGAGCACATCAGGGGCATGGGCAAAGACTGGAGTGAATGAGCATCTACGGGCATGTACTGGGGTGTGGCTCCGCGGCCAGGGTAACTGATGCTGGAATCTGGGGATCACGGTTCAAACCCTGGTACAAGCAGCAAATTAGCCCAGCACCATTTGACTCTGGGCAGTAGCTTGCTTAATCTTCCCAAAGGCCCCCATCGCCTGGAGACCCTTACGAGTGATTCTTCACACTTTACAAATGTGGATTCTTACTGGGGTGAATGAGCACCTCGGGGGCATGGACTGGGGTGAATGAGCACCTCAGGGCAATGGACTGGGGTGAATGAGCACCTCGGGGGCACGGGGCATGATCTGTGGTGAATGAGCACCTCGGGCACGGACTGGAGTGAATGAGCACCTCAGGGGCATGGGGCTTGGACTGGGGTGAATGAGCACCTTGAGAGCACAGGGCATGAACTGGGGTGAATAAGCAGCTTGGGGGCATGGGGCATTGACAGGGGAGAATGAGCATCTCGGGGCACTTGGCATGGACTTGGATTAATGAGCACTTTGGGGGCACGGGGCATGGACTGGAGTGAATGAGCAACTCGGGGCATGGACTGGGGCAAATGAGCACCACGGGGCTACGGGCATGGACTAGGGTGAATGAGCACCACGGGCATGGACTGGGGTGAATGAGCACCTCTGGCATGGACTGGAGTGAATGAGCACCACGAGGCTACGGGCATGGACTGGGGTGAATGAGCACCACGGGCATGGACTGGGGTGAATGAGCACCACGGGCATGGACTGGGGTGAATGAGCACCCTGGGGCCATGGTGCATGGACTGGGTTGAATGAGCACCGGCATGGACTGGGGTGAATGAGCACCCTGGGGCCATGGTGCATGGACTGGGTTGAATGAGCACCTCATGGGCACTGGCATGGACTGGGGTGAATGAGCACCTCGGGGGCACGGGGCATGGACTGGGGTGAATGAGCACCTCGGGGGCAATTGGGCATGGACTGGGGTGAATGAGCACCCTGGGGCCACGGTGCATGGACTGGGTTGAATGAGCACCTAAGGGGCACGGGGCATGGACTGGGGTGAATGAGCACCTCGGGGGCACAGGGCATGGACTGGGGTGAAAGAGCACCTTGGGCATTGACTGGAGTGAATGAGCACCTCGGGGGCATGGGGCATGGACTGGGGTGAATGAGTACCTCGGGGCACGGGGCATGGACTAGGGTGAATGAGCACCTCTGGGCATGGACTGGAGTGACTGAGCACCTCAGGGGCATGGGGCATGGACTGCGGTGAATTCCAGTTGAGACAGAGAATGCTGAAGAGCAGCATGATTGTATTTTTCGAACAGAAGAAGAAGCAAAAGGGAGAATAGACCTCCAAGATACTCCCCTTTCTGAATGTGATGGTACCTTATGGGTGGACGGTTCATGCTTCAAGCTTCCAAATGGTGACACGACTGCAGCATATGCTGTCACCACTTTGCATACAGTCGTTGAAACTGCACGTATCCCACATAACTCCGCTCAAGCGGCAGAATTGATTGCACTTACAAGAGCGTGTGTGTTGTCAAAAGGAATGAAAGTGAATGTGTACACTGACAGCCAGTATGCATTTGGTGTGGCTCATAGTTTTGGACGTCTGTGGCGCGAACGTGGGTTTCTGACTTCGCATGGAGCCAAGATCCAGCATGGTCAGTTGGTGAATGAGCTTCTTGAATCACTGACCTTGCCTCTACAAGTTGCGATTGTAAAATGTAGTGCTCACAAGAAGGTGACTGATGATGTTGGTCGTGGAAATGCATTTGCTGATGAAGTCGCGAAAGAAACAGCAAGAAATGTGATGAGCAGAATGTATGTTGTAGGCTCTGCAAGATGGGTTGGTGATGTTGGAATGTGTGAGGACACGATGGAGAGTGTGAATTCGATCCAATCTGAGGCTACAGAGGAAGAGATGAGCATGTGGAGAGAAAGTACGGGCAGAATGGATGCAAATGGTTGTTGGGTTGAATTGTCAGAGATGGTTGCTACCCGATGCGTACGTGCTTGCAGTGGTTACAATGGCTCATGGAATGGCTCATATCAGCGTGAAAGGGATTTGCAAGTTGTTGGCTCCAGTATGGCAAAATGCTGGAATTCCTAAGTGTGCAGAGAATGTGGTCAAGAATTGCATGGTGTGTCTGAAACACAATCCTGGTAGGGGAACCCCAACTACAGCTGGTCATTTTGCACCTCCTACGTATCCGTTTGAGGTTTTGCAGCTAGATTTCATCCACATGGAGAGGTGCAACAATTTAAAATACGTACTCGTTGTTGTCTGTGCCTTCTCAAGATGGGTATAAACATATCCCCTAAAGGACAATACTGCCTTGTCCTCAGCAAAAGCCCTTGTCAAAGAATTCTTCCCCAGGTTTGGAATGCCGAGAGTGGTCTGGAGTGATAATGGGAGTGAATTTGTGGGACGAGTGATGAAGGAAGTATGTGAAGGGCTAGGCATTAAACAAAAGTTCCACGCTGCAAATCACCCCCAATCAGCTGGATTAGTAGAATGCTACAACGGCAGCCTAAAATTAAAATTGGCCAAGATTCAAGCGAGCACTGGTCTTAAATGGCCTGACGCTCTGCCCTTAGCACTCCTATCCACCAGAATGACCGCGCATTCAAGAATGAAACTTAGTCCCTATGAAATTGTCTTCGGCCGCCCGGCCAACATATGGGGGGTGCCAAGACCCACCAAGTTTAGTGAAATAGAACACCCTGTTTTGCTTGACTATTTGTACGAATTGACGGCTAAATTGCGTGTTTTACACCAACAGGTCCATGACTCCCTGCCTCTGGTCTCTGGTCTCTGAAGCTCCAGGACATCAAATCGATCCTGGATCCTGGGTGTTGGTGAAAAACTTTCAGCGAACAAAGAACGATCAGCCCAGGTGGACCGGCCCACACCTCGTCCTTCTTTCCACAAGATCAGCCGTTCGAGTGGAAGGAAAGAAGAACTGGATCCACGGGATCCACTGCAAACGGATCCCTCTGCCTCTGCCCTATGACCGGTGGGTCCAGGAGGGTGTCGCCGACTCAGAGACTGAATCTGTGTCACGGTTTCTGCCTTTCAGTGATGCCCGTGTAAAAGGAACAATTACTGAACAAGAGAGTGACAATATTTTGCAACCAGCTGTACCACCGTCAGCCCGATTGGACACTACAGAACCTGAAGTCTTGTTTCAAGACCATACAATGCCAGGAAAACAACGGTATAATCTGAGGCCGAGAAATACGAACTAATAAAAGTGAACTAATAAAAGTTTTTTTCTCCCAAGTACTATTTTTGAAAGCGCAGCTCTCCCATCTGAGGAACTTGCTTATTTTTGTTTTTCGAACCGCCATCCGGGTTCCGCTGCTAAGGCCGCGATTGCCCAAAGTCTTTGGGGTGCAGCTGACGACGTTAGGTCGGCAGTTCTGGCTGGTCTAAGGGAGTTGCCCTGGATCAACAGAAGCATTCCTTAGCAGAATCAACCTCCCATCGCGGGCAGCATTGTAGAGAGGATGGAGTTTTTCAAGATGGAGAGATCTGCCAAAACTGTGAACTTTAAAACAAGAATATGTGGATTAATGACAAGAAAACGTTTTTTATTATTATGCATTTTCCTGTTAAGTGCAATGATGTTTTTAATAGGATATGTACTGTTTTCTTTACAAGTGACCTTTGCACCGACTACATCGCCCATACCTCCTCCTACTATTTCTGCACATTCTTTTCAACCCCTTCCTGAACATGAGTCAGCTAGGAGATTAGAGTTTATTAATAACTCCTTCATTCAGCTCTTGCACCAACACCAACTAGTAATGAACACGACTAACTGCTGGGTGTGTGGTCTTATGCCTCACACAACGGATAAAGGCATCCCTTACCTTGTCCTGCCATTTAGCCACAATGGCTCTGTGTGGGCATACAGGACAATGTTCATTTATGCACATGAAGTCTACCTCCTACGTTCTGTAACAGACAATCCTAAGAATAGTGCTCTAGTTAAGGGCATAGTGGATATGATTAAGGAAGATGTTTCCTATGAGACTATCCCTAGAGATGAGACACTAGTATACATAGGATGGAACGTGACCGGATATGGAGCTACTCTGAGTGAGAAACAGCAAGCTAAGAGATCTTCCCCGATTTGGATTGTACCCCATCAGGGTCATCTGTGTCTGCAAGGTACTGGCAAGAATCCCAGAGCTCAGTTAGGGAAGAGTGTCTGTACTGAAACGTATGTTTTTGCATCTCAGACTTCCCCCTTGTTTCTAGCAGCTAAGGGTACCAATTTCATCTGCCATGATAGAGCCTATACATGGTTGCCCCTGACTTTTCGGACATATGTTTTGTTTCGTTCCTGTTGCCTCCCACCTACACGGCCGCGGCAGATTACCATCGGACAAGGACAGTTAGGGGTGTTGTGAGTAAAGACGACACCGAGGAACAGGAGTTTGGGGATTTTGCAAAAGGTTTTCTGCCGTTTTGGGAGCCCATGGTTAACAGCAGAAACATAAGGCAATTAGCAAGGGTGGTTGAATCCACCGTAACTGAAACTGCTGGGGCCCTTAGTAACTTGACTGCTGAGCTCCAATCGGACCGTCTTATGACCCTTCAGAACAGGGTCGCATTAGATGTCATACTTGCAGACCGAGGTGGGGTATGTAAGCTGATCCAATCGAGTTGCTGTGTATTCATTCCAGATAACGCTCCAACAGTGTACCAGGCCATCTCCAAACTGCATAAACTTTCCGAATCTATTCATATGGATAAAGGGGATTGGTCTTTTATGGGATGGTTCTGGGAACTGATATCCGGCTGGGGATGGAAAATTCTATTGGTCATTGGGATGGTCTTAGCCATTCTTTTCCTGTTCTGTCTGTGCGTACAGTGCGCTCCTGCAATATGTAGCCTCTGTGCTACATCATGTGTAAGGAAGCCTGTGTCACAAGACGAACTAAGTACCAGAATGATGTTACAGCAACATCTCAATGACTTTAGGAATATAGACCTGGACTCAGACTAGCGTGAGATTAGGGTAAATTGCCTATGTTAGGGGAAAAGGAGGGTTTGTAGTTCTGAAAATTCTGGACTCGTGCAACAAACTTTGTCGTAGCATGACGATTTTGGTGTCAAAAGACCGATAATGGCTAGTCACTATGCACAAGCATTTTCGTCATAATCGAGTAACTATTTCACCACAAAATCGCCATTTTCGTTTTTGAACCCTTGGGTCCCATTTTACGCTCGGCAGCCATTTTGTGAGTTGCCCTTCACATAGGCTTGTAACCACAGCTGAATTCGATATCAAAGGACACATACACCTTAATTGACTTTTCTGTGACCTGGGCAAGCTGGAACCATTGCCCCAAGCCAAACCTGTTTGGTCAGTTTCTCTCCCAGTGGCCGAACAAGATAGCATCAACGCACAACAAGCCATAAACTGTTCCCATCGCACACCCCCCGCCTAAATCTTGCTCACACCTGTCCCTGCTCTTTTCTCTTCTTTTGCTTTATGATGAGGAGGAGCCCGGTTTTATTGAGGGTACACCGATATCTGATTGAAATGTTGGGCCTTGCCGGGTAATTGATCACGAACTGGACACACTAAATGTATACTTGTCATCATGACTCTGCTTTTTCTTTTGTATTGAAAATATGTGAATAGCTCACTGTAAATCTAAGAATGCTTGCCTGAAGCTTAAAAATATGTATAAAAGAAGAAGCCAGTTTTTGTAAATTTGAGCAGTCTCCTGAGAACATACATGCTGTTGTACTTCTAGGATGCTTGTTACTTGGTTGCAGCCAATAAATTCGATCTTTGACTTCACCTAGAAGACTCGTGTTTCTGTGGTCTGAATCAGGAAAGTACTCGAGGTCTTTGGGTGTTGCCCTGACACCGCTGGGTTACCGAATCAGTACCGGTTCTGAAAAACCCAGTACCTCAGTTGGTGCCCAACGTGGGGTGATACCAGTGGTACCGGTCCAAGCCTGAGGTTCGTGAGGAGCTTCGTGTGAAAAATCTGAAGGAAGGCCGCCACTTCATCGACCCCTGCATGTCGACGTGGTCCAAAAGTCTTTGCTGCGAGGTTCCCCGCTTCCCAACGGCTACAAAGGACTGCTGCCCTGGCTGTCGCCCTGATTTGGACCCTTGATGTTTGGTTACCGTATCAGTACCGGTTCTGAAAAACCCAGTACCTCAATATAATGGAAGACATACTAGTACATAGTCATAGACGAGAGGGAAAGGAGAAAAAGAGTAAAGTAGTTAGATAATTAGATAGATAAATTATAGAAGTTAGAGATATTTATTCTCTATTTCCATACCTGCTCGTCCGTTCGTTTGCAAGTTAAGTCATGTTAATTTCACACGACTTATAGATTAATTACTGCCTATCAATATTCATTATCTTGCAGCCAATTAATTAGGGGACGCCATATCTCGAGACCCTTTTTTTTCCTATGTGTCCCCTTTCTCCTGTATATAGCTATTTCTAGGCTATAGCTAGTTAGCAGTCTTGATCGCCACTGTTGGAATAGTGGAGGAGTTGGATCCAGCCATCCGGTTGCTAGACAAATCCTAAAGATGGCCATAGATATGGATATCAGGCCCTGTGTTTCCCTGGATCTCATACCTTGTTCTAGTCCCAACATTATTTCTGTTGTCGTGATGATGACTGGAATTTGAAAAATTTCAGAAAGAAATTTAGAGATTTCTGATCTGATAATAGTTAGTGAATTGCATGTGGCAAATATGTGTACTATATCGGCTGCATGTGTAGCACATCTTGGACAATTCGTGCCTTTCCCCATACTCCATTTGGCAATCTGAGATGGTGTGTAATATAGTTGAAAGAAAGTCTTATAATATTGAGCCTGTAATTTCGTGGATATTAGTGGTTTGAGAGAATTGATATGCTGATTGTACGCCGTCTATAGTGATATTTAATTTGTTTTGCCATTTGAGACTGTCTATCCAGATCATCTGTAGGCAGTGAGATTAAAGTTTTATAGATATCTCCTCGTATAGCGATAGCCGACATTCTCAGCCACTCAGGAAAAATTCAGGATTGGGGGGTTATATCAGTTATTATTGATGCATTTTACGGATGATATGCAGAAAATCACTCTGAAATGGCAAAGTAAAATCACCATTTCCACAGAAGAATTTGATCATGTATATGGGCTACGGCAAACCGTTCTTATGTCAACAAAACTACAAACACAATTTTATAAAATATGTTTCTTTATGTATTATACTCCGGACAGAATCTCCAAATGGGGCAGTGGGAGAGGCACATGCTGCTTTCGATGTAATTTACAAAATGCGGACTGTGTACACATACACATTTTTTCATCCTGTCCCTGTTTAACTCCTCTTAAGTCAAAAATTGAACATTTACTCTCATTGATTCTCAAAATAGTGGTTACCCTACCTGATCAAACAGTTGTCCTGGGTGTAACAAATCGTACCAACCAGAATATCGGTCATGAATTGATTTTTATCTCGATGGCCGTATTAAGAACTCGCATAGCATCAGCCTGGCTAGATCCTATGGCCCCCTCATATCAACAGTGGTTTTCAAGACTGTTAGCAATCTTTAACCTAGAAATAACAATATATAAAACTAAAGGTAGGAAGCGTAGGATAAAAGGGTTAAAAATCTGGTCACCTTTAATAGAATGGTCTCAATCTCAGTGACATATATAGTAACAATCTGGTTGTAATGATTTATCTGTCACGTGTACCTCTGTCACCTGATGTTCATCTGTCTTTGAATGATAATATATGTATGTATGTATGTATTGCAACTTATATAGCGTACGTATCACCCGAAGGCATCAAGGCGCTTGCCTTGGGAACCCGTCCTGGCTTTTTCCCTGTGAGATAACTGTCATGCCTGCCGAACCCGTACTGACGTGGTTGGCAAAGACATGGTTGGCAAAGTTCCGCTAATAACCGTTGAGCGCATGCGCAAGGACTAGCGCATGCGTGAGCAGACTATTTAGTCCTTCCTTGTTGTTGTTACGACGCTTTGCATTCGTTGCGGGATTTGTGCATTGCTTCCGGGTTTGGTGGTGTCCGGACCGCGTCGGGGATCGTTTGCTGTATTCAAGACGTCTTCCCGATTGCACCCTTCGGGTTTAAAGATAAGTGCTAGTGGTTCTTTGATCTGCAGTATCTGTGGATGAGGATAACGTCCAGGGCAGGTTGCGCTGGAAAGTCTGTTTATTTTTGATCATTGTTTTACAAAGTTGGTATCCGTGTTAGTTATACCGACGGGGGTGATTTATGTTATTGTCAGGAGTGACTCATATGTTGTTTCAGCGCTCCAGGACATCTTTTTGAACGTTGGTCGTAGACACAAACAGGTACTACTGATTCCTTAAGGGGCTTCTAGTTACACGTGAAGTTCTATAGAGAAACTAAAACGTCTCCATTGTGTTTTTGGGAATCATTAGTAGAGGACCAGCTGACTTCTTGTGGAGAAACAGGGAGACATTCTTCTTAAGGCACTCCACGTATCTGGAGTGTTCTTTCCACTGCATATTACTACCAACTTCTTCTGTGATGATAACAGAATCCAGTCACGTCTAGGTAGATGCATTGCTCACAGTGTCCAGGTAGCCCATATTGATAATTAATGAGATACATATAAAGAGAGCCACTTCAACGTCTCTATTAATCAGTCCTCTTAATTACAGGAGAAGATCCTGAAGACCATAGAGTGGGTTGTCCAGTTCTCTACGCATCCTGGATTCCTGATTCCTGTGTCTCCCCCGCCTTTCCTTGTTTTGTTTCCCTGCTTTCCCTGCATTGGCATCATCTCTGTTCACCAGTGTATATATATTCCTTGGTGTAGAGTGAACCGGTGTAGGGGAGTTGTGGATAGAGCTTCAACTCCGTGGTGTTTCCGAGGCATCCTACTACAGGACACAACGGAACGCAAAGCCTTTTACCTGAATTGCCGCCCAAACACCATGGAAGTGACGCTAACTGATTTAGCCAACATGATGGGAAATCTCCAGTTAGAAACCCAGGCATTGGCAACTAGACTGGACAGAATGGACAGGAATGGAGCTGGGGCAGCCTCTGGCACACAGGCACCAGTTATACAAGTAGTTACTCCAGCTCCCCCTTCACCTCTTGCTCCCCCAGAACGTTTTTCTGGCGATCCTGCAAGATGTGCAGCTTTCATCAGTCAATGTCAATTGCACTTTATGTGTAAATCCACTTGTTTCCCTACAGACCAATCTAAAGTAGCTTTCATGATCTCTTATTTGGGGGGCTCAGCTTCCAATTGGGCAATCCCCTTAATAGAACAAGATGATCCTTTATTGTTGGATTACGACAGATTCAAGGGCGAACTCCGTAAATTATTTGACAAACATACTTTCACCCATGCGGCTGATACAGAGTTGCTTCACTTGAAACAGGGGAACAGAGATTTGTCAACTTATATAGCAACTTTCAATCGTCTAGTAGTAGTAGCAGGCTGGCCACAGGACAAACTTAGTGCTTTATTTTATAAAGGGCTACGTGATTAGTTAAAAGATGCTTTGGCACACGTGGTAGATCCCCCAGATACTTGCCCTGAATTGATTGATTTAGTGGTGAAATTAGACCACAGATTAGGGGAACGTAGAAAGGATAAAACGAAGTATGAATATAGCAAGACATTCTATAGAGAAAGAAAGACTGAACCTGAATCTAGTGGGGTACAGGCATCAGAAGGAGTACAACCGATGCAAATAGGGAGCGTGAAGGGTCCAATTAGTGAAGCAGAAAGACAAAGGAGACGAGATCATAAATTATGTCTATACTGTGGTAAGGCAGGCCACTTTCTTCGTGAATGCCCTATTAAACCAAAACAAGGTAGGAGGTCGGAAAACTAGAAGACCCGAGGCCGAAAGAGACTGAGGCATCGGGTCATTCCGGATCTTTAGTCTCCTCAAACAATCATATGCAGAGTCACTTCTTTGTGCCTTCTTTATTGCAGTGGCAACATTCTCAAACACAAATACCCATTATGATTGACTCCGGAGCCTCCGGTAATTTTATGGATCAAGGATGGGCTCAGCAACATAACATTCCTATAACACAGAAGGACAGCATAGAATAGGTGTGTACCATTGACGGTAGCACTCTCAAATCAGGGCCCATAACACAATCTTCTGAACCCATCCTAGTGACATTAGTTGGGGTACATACAGAAAGCATGTTCTTTGATTTGATTTTGTCACCACAATTTCCTGTAGTTTTGGGCTTACCATGGTTAAGAGCCCATAACCCTGCGATAAACTGGCAAAAGGGTTTTATTGAGTTTGATTCCGAATTATGTAAAGAACATATTAAACATTCTGAGTTACACAATGAAACGGGGGTAGGAGAAGAAGACCACTCCCGAGCGTACGAACCAGATGAGACCACTAAGAGTTGCAACGCTATCTCCGGTACAGAATTACCAGTTGATGAACCAGACACTTCCTTACCGGAGGTTTACCTTCCTTTTTTGTCCATATTCGATGCCAAGAAGGCTACTAGTTTACCCCCGCATCGGGTATATGACTGCAGGATTGATTTGCAAGCAGGAGCGCGTATTCCCACTAGCAGAGTGTACGCCTTAACCGAAAAGGAGAATGTATATTTGCGGGAATATCTCGATAAGATGTTGGAACTAGGTTTCATAAGGGTATCCCGATCTCCTGCATTGTCAGCTCTTTTTTTTATACCTAAGAGGGAAGGGGGTCTGCGGTGTTGTATTGACTATCGTTCCCTCAATTCAGTCACCATTAGGAATCGCTATCCGCTTCCTCTCATTGCCTCGTTGTTGGATCAGGTGAAGACGGCTAAATTCTTTACGAAATTGGATCTAAGAGGGGCCTACCATCTCGTAAGAGTAAGGGATGGAGATGAATGGAAAACGGCGTTTTGCACAAAATTCGGTTTATTTGAATATTTAGTCATGCCGTTTGGCCTATGCAACGCCCCCTCTGCATTCCAATTTTTCATTAATGACATTTTGAGAGACATTTTGGATCAATACGTTATAGCCTACATTGATGATTTACTGATATATTCTGGTACATTACAAGAACATATACACCATGTTCAATCCGTTTTACAAAGATTGAGGGACAATATTCTGTTCTGTAAGATGGATAAATGTTTTTTCCATAGGTCACGAGTAGCCTTTCTAGGATCTATCATTTCTGCTCAGGGGTTGGAAATGGATCCTCATAAGGTGCAAGCCGTAGTGCAATGGACCGCCCCTACTTCGGTTAAGGAAGTGCAACAGTTCATTGGCTTTGCCAATTTCTATAGACGCTTCATTAACCGCTTCTCAGACATAGTGACACCCATTACCAGGCTCCTCAAAAAGGGAATCCCTTTCATTTGGACTGTCGAAGCTGATACTGCGTTTACGGAACTAAAGAAAGCCTTCACTAGCGCTCCTGTTTTGAGACATCCTGATCAGTGTAGTCCCTTTGTAGTGGAGGTGGATGCTTCACAGGTCGCTGTGGGAGGGGTGTTGTCACAAGTCCATCCTGAAACAGGGGAATTACATCCCGTAGCTTTCTATTCACACAAACTGACACCACCTGAAGTGAATTATGCGGTAGGGGAAAGAGAATTGCTGGCAATAAAGAATGTACTAGAAGAATGGAGATCCTATCTCCTAGGAACTAAATACACGGTGACTATCATCACTGACCATAGAAATCTCCAATACCTTAAGACAACCAAAGCCCTTTCTATGCGACAACTACGATGGACCCAGTTTTTCAATGGGTATGATTTTGAAATTCACTTTCGAGCTGGGCGAAAGAATGGGAAAGCTGATGCCCTGTCACGGTTAGGGTTCGATCCTTTACCTTCAGGAGAGGTTCCACCTTCTATCCTAGATACCAAGAAAATCATAGGTGTTGTAAGCATGGAAGAGAGGTTTCTGAGGGAGATACATGAGGCACAGCAAACCCCCCAAGCTCTGGAGTATCTGAAGAGTCAAGAAACCATTTGGAAAGATGGTTTAGGATATGTGATAGGTGGTCTATATATCCCAACTGTGCCATTGAGACACGAAATTTTACAATGGTGTCATACACAGGGATTGGCGGGTCATCCAGGATGCAAGAGAACTGTGGAAATGGTGAAACGTTATTGTTGGTGGCCAAGTATGTCACAAGATATACAAGATTTTGTGAAGACCTGTCATGTCTGTGCTCAGGGTAAATCCTCTTACATCAAACCAGTAGGATTGGTAAACCCCATCCCGACCCCTCCAGGTCCATGGCATACAGTATCTATGGATTTTATAGTCGAATTACCTCGCACAAGTACAGGGAACACTACAGTATTAGTTGTAGTAGATCATTTTACTAAAACTGCCCATTTCATTCCCTTACCTGGTTTGCCTTCTTCATTGAAACTAGCTCAAATATTTTTAAGGCATGTAGTTCGGTTGCATGGCATACCTTTTGTTTTGATCACGGATAGAGGCACCCAATTTGTCTCAAGATTTTGGAGACAATTATGTGGGCTATTACAAGTGGAAGTACGTTTGTCCTCCAGCCATCACCCCCAAACAGATGGACAAACGGAGAGAGTTAACCAGTGTTTAGAACAGCTGATTAGATGTCAATGTCTTCAGTCTACGAAAGAGTGGGATGAAGTCATCTGGTTAGCGGAATTGGCATATAACAGTCATCACTTCTCCACTTTGTTCACTCCTTTTTATGGTTCACATGGGTTCCATCCCCGAGTATTACCTATCCCTCTTACCATCACCTGCAACAATCCCTCGGTATCTGCCTTAGTACAACATTTGCAAATGGTACACAATGCCGTTATGGAAAATTTAGACAAAGCCAAGACTCTATACAAGAAGAGGGCAGATGCACATAGAACACCAGAACCTGTATATTCGGAGGGTGATAAGGTGTGGCTGTCTTCTAAATACATTGCCTTGAAAGGGGCTTGTCAATTTCAACCCAAATTCATTGGCCCTTTCGCAATCTCTAAAATCATTAATCCAGTAGCCATGAAGCTTGATCTCCCTGTGTCCATGAGAATTCATCCCGTATTCCATGTCTCGCTCCTTAAGCCTGTCGCACCTGGTAAACGTTTGCCAGTGGGTACACCACCAGTTGTTGTGGATTCTGAAGACGAATATGAAGTGGAGAGTATTGTCGACTCCCGGAGAAGTAGGGGTAGATTACAATATCTGATACATTGGAAAGGATATGGAATTGAAGAACGCAGTTGGGAGCCTGCAAGTCAGGTTCATGCCCCTAGACTGATACGTTTGTTTCATAGACGCCATCCTGGTAAACCCAAACCTGTTGGGGGCGTTTTGGGAGGGGCGTACTGTGATGCCTGCCGAACCCGTACTGACGTGGTTGGCAAAGACATGGTTGGCAAAGTTCCGCTAATAACCGATGAGCGCATGCGCAAGGACTAGCGCATGCGTGAGCAGACTATTTAGTCCTTCCTTGTTGTTGTTACGACGCTTTGCGTTCGTTGCGGGATTTGTGCATTGCTTCCGGGTTTGGTGGCGTCCGGACCGCGTCGGGGATCGTTTGCTGTATTCAAGACGTCTTCCTGATTGCACCCTTCGGGTTTAAAGATAAGTGCTAGTGGTTCTTTGATCTGCAGTATCTGTGGATGAGGATAACGTCCAGGGCAGGTTGCGCTGGAAAGTCTGTTTATTTTTTATCATTATTTTACGGAGTTGGTATCCGTGTTAGTTATACCGACGGGGGTGATTTATGTTATTGTCAGGAGTGACTCATATGTTGTTTCAGCGCTCCAGGACATCTTTTTGAACGTTGGTCGTAGACACAAACAGGTACTACTGATTCCTTAAGGGGCTTCTAGTTACACGTGAAGTTCTATAGAGAAACTAAAACGTCTCCATTGTGTTTTAGGGAATCATTAGTAGAGGACCAGCTGACTTCTTGTGGAGAAACAGGGAGACATTCTTCTTAAGGCACTCCACGTATCTGGAGTGTTCTTTCCACTGCATATTACTACCGACTTCTTCTGTGATGATAACAGAATCCAGTCACGTCTAGGTAGATGCATTGCTCACAGTGTCCAGGTAGCCCATATTGATGTTTAATGAGATACATGTAAAGAGATCCACTTCAACGTCTCTATTAATCAGTCCTCTTAATTACAGGAGAAGATCCTGAAGACCATAGAGTGGGTTGTCCAGTTCTCTACGCATCCTGGATTCCTGATTCCTGTGTCTCCCCCGCCTTTCCTTGTTTTGTTTCCCTGCTTTCCCTGCATTGGCATCATCTCTGTTCACCAGTGTATATATATTCCTTGGTGTAGAGTGAACCGGTGTAGGGGAGTTGTGGATAGAGCTTCAACTCCGTGGTGTTTCCGAGGCATCCTACTACAGGACACGACAATAACCCCTACTGGGCATCCCCAAGGTGAAAGCCAGGCATCCCGCAGCGGGTGGGCCGCCGTAGGGGAGATTAAGCAAGCTATTGCCCAGAGTTGCAGCGTGGGACCCCATGATTAGAATAGGCACCGAGGCGAGAATTATCGAGTCCGTGGACATTTTGGGCTCAGGACCCTGCTGCGTCGGGAATTGAACCCTGGTCCCGGGCCAGACCTCTGCATCAGGGTCTGCCGCTCTAATCAGTGAGCCACACTTCTCCGTGTTATTATCTGATAATTCATTAGTTTACCTTTTACTTTTATTATATATATGCTTTATGGCTTCCTTTTGTTCCATATATAACCTGCCCGACCGGAGAGGGGGGGGGGGGAAAGAGTGTTGTATTATGTGTTGCATCGTCTTGTCTTTTTGGTATAAAATCTAATAAAAATATTTTTTTTAAAAAGGAAATAACAGATTTCAGCCATTTTACCATCATTGGACTCATCTGGCAAAGCATTTAATTGTCTGTTATTTTTTTACCAGGAGGAGAAATGGTACTCTGAGGAACTGAAGAAAGTTCAAGGGCAACTGAAGCAAGTAAATATTTTAAACTACTTCTAGTAGCTTTCTAGTCATTGAAATGCAAAATATGTATTTTTTGTTAGAGGTGATCAACATTCCTGTATTTTTTCCTTAGCTTGCAAATCTGACTATTAATTTATTACTTTGTACATGTATTTAAGTTTTGCAGCTGTTTCCCCACAATGTTTTTTACCACAAGACTTTTTCAGATGTGACATTGTGCTTGCTAATCCTGGCATTTTCAGACACTGTTCTGTAGAATGACCTCCATTTTCCTCAGTCAGGGTTAAATGGCTGCAGGGGACTAATCTGTGTATTCCCTCTTTTGTTAACCCTTAATGTAGCACTGAACCTGTCGCCATCCCACATAGTACTGCAGGATGGCTTGTGGCCCCAACCCACATTTATAGTTTTCTCCATAGTGTGTTTTCACTGAAATTGCTTGCATGAAACACTGTGGAAAACCTATACTCCAGGCAGCAGGTCTTTTTTTGTTAAATCATTTTTTGTAAGTTTGTTTAAATTGATTTAATTAGTATATCACAATATCCATTTACAAGGTGCATTCATAATACTGTAGTAATAAGTTTAATAATCCTTCCAGCAAGGTTAAAATAACTAGTTAAATACAACTGTGAGATGAGAACAATATTCAGACCATATTGGTGCACAATCAAATTTCCATGCCCTGTGCACCCATCTGTGAGTCTGTTAGTCAAAGGTTCTAATTTTGGCAAAAACCTCTTGTGGTATCAGACCTCAGCAGGGACTACCAATGCAAGGGGTTTGCCCTTCTCTGCACAAGTCCTCAGACCAATAGTATAGAAGTTGGTACGGAAACTGGAATATAAAACAAACTTTATTAACCTCATGAGGTGGAACTACATTCATACAACACCCTTCGGTAATGTATGAAGTAGCACCATGCCATTTTATACCCATACAGGGGCTCAAAAGAAGGCGGTACAAGCACAAAGACACTTCTTATGTACATATATGGTCATATAGAAGATGCACAGTCAAGTGGGAGGAGCTAACAGTTTGCTAATTGTGGTAAACACACCCTGACAGTTACATACTAGGGGCAGCTGCATGGACAGCTGCAGGCTCAACTGAGCATGTGCAGAGCAGAAGAAGCTAAATATAACCTGTCTCTAGGCAGAATACACGAGCAGTTAAAAGAAAGGTAGGACAGAGCACATGGTGAGCTGTCAGGCTTCTCAAATTATGCCAAGATTCCACAGGAGCGAAGATGAGAGCTCTCCGAACTTCTAGGAAACAACGCTCAGGAGGCACCAGAAAGCACTCACAGACGGCTGTTCTCTAAAAGTATGGGGGAATATTCCAAGGAGTGTCCACCACTTTCCCCATATGTAGGAACTTATGATGCTGGTCGTGATCTGGAGAGATATATTCTGGCAGTATAGCAGGTACTGTAAATAAGACAGTAGATATAAGCAATAAGCAAAAATATCTTATAAACAATGTCTAGTAACCTTAGAGTATACTCGGCTTCCGCACTCCACTTACCCCAAGATGAAGTGCCAGGTCCTTGAAACAGGAAACCCCAAGAGAGACTTCACAAATGGTAATCCCTTGAAAGGGAAGTAGGACACCAAAAAGGACAGGGGTCAAAGGGTACACTCGGAGAGAGGAACTACCAGAGGAATACCACCAAGAAAGGATAGGCACACAAAAAAAAGACAGAAAGAGAAGACAGCAAGGACAACAGTCCTTAAAAGAAAAGGCCTTAGAGAAGCTCTCGCCAGCTCCTGCGTAATAAACTACAGAAGCCAAGCAGAAACTCACTATGGAGGTGTCGTCCAGCCTCAAAGGCAGAAAAATGAGCAGCGCCGTCCGGCTCGGAGGGTAGTGAGGAGAGGAACAGCGGCTGACTCACAAGGGCAGGGAAATGAGCAGCGCCGTACGGCTCTGAACAGCAGCTGACTCACAAAATAGAGTCTGAAAATACCACCAAGCTTCAGCAAAACTCCACCGAGGGGAACGGCGCAGAACTGCAACAGGAAGGCTATCAGGAACAACCTCAATCCAAGACAAAGGATGCCAGAAAACTCCAGGAAAAAGGAGAGGGCGTGGTCACCATGGAGTCAGTAAGCCAAGCAGTGGCTTACTTTGAGGACGTCCCTATATGCTAGTTGGGACCGTCTCCAAAGTTCTAACCACAAGGGGCATTGAAAGCTAGGGGATGTTAATAAAGAATGTCCCCGTAATGGAAGTGCATGAAGCCAAGTACACAATAAGGTTCCCTACTCTCTACCTATCCCTAAAAGTTCCCCCGCCCAAAGGCATTTTCACTGGCCGTGGCTTAGTGGGGTGAAGAATGTGAAATCTCCTAATTAACTTGGGGGCGTGGATATTCTTTGCAGGTTCCTAAGACCTATCTTCAGGGGAGTAGCCTGTCCAATCTACTAAATATTGCAATTTGCCCCCATCTCTTTGAGAGTCTAGTATTTCCTTTACTTCAAATTCTTCTTCCCCATCTATAATGATTGGAGGAGTTGGTTTTTCGGGTTTTTGTGGAGGAATGTCTTGAGCAAAGAACAATGAAAAACGAGATGAATCTTCAATTGTTTGGGTAATTGTAATTTTAGTGTGATTGGATTTATAACCTTCTGTATGGTGTAAGGACCTATAAATCTTGGCTGTAATTTTTAGGGCCTCTTAAACTTAAATTTCTTGTTGATAACCAGACCTTTTCCCCTACTGTGTAAGTGGGTTCTGGGGTGCAATGTTTATCTGCTTGTCTTTTCATTGCTTCCTTAGCCTTGCATATTTCTCCTCTAGCATGTTCCCATACTGTCTTTATGTTATCATGATGTTCTTTTAGTGCAGGGATTCTTTCTAACTCTGAGGGAAGAGATATAGGTAGAAATTGTGGATGTTGTGCATAATTGAGGAAGAAAGGAGAAACCTCTGTAAAAGAGTGTGTGGTGTTATAAGCAAATTCTGCTAAGGGCAGGACTTGTACCCAAGAGGTTGTATGACTGGCTAATAAACAACGGAGGTACTGCTCTAGGGTTTGATTCGTTCTTTCAGTCTGACCATCAGTCTGACCATCAGTCTGAGGATGATAGGCTGTTGAGAGTCTGATCTATATCAAGAGCTAAACACATACCCTGCAAAAAGTTAGAAACAAATTTGGGGACTCAGTCTGAATGGTGAGAAGTTGAAGACCATGAAGGCGCACTACATTGTTTAAAAAGGTGTACACCAACTCTTTGGAGGACTGCACCTTCAATGGAATAAAATGAGCCATCTTGGATAAAATGTCTACAACCACGTATATGGTGTTATACCCTTGACATCGGGGGAGGTCTGTAATAAAATCCATACTAATGGAATGCCAAGGCGCTGGAGGGATAGCTATGGTTTTCAATAATCCTGTGGGTGCACAATGTGACTCCTTTTGTCTAGCACAGATGGAACATGCTTTGACAAAAGCAGATGTGTCTTTGAGCATGTTCTTCCACCAAAACCATCTTCAAGTATTTATGGTCTTAGAGCTTCCTGGGTGTCCTGTGAGAGAACTATTGACACCATTCAGTCAATTGTTGATGTAAGGAGCGAGTAGGGATGTACAACTTATTATCATAGTAGTATAAGCCTTCTTTTCTTGTGTTCAGGGGTCCTTTGTCCATTCTTCCAAAGGAATCGTAACATATTGATTTCTCAGATGGTCAAGGAAACTTATACTCTTATGTTCCTCTACCCCTATGATCTTATGTGTTTGAATAATGGGGAGACAATCTTCTCGTGATTCAGATTCTTGATGTCCAAGACGTGATAAAGCAGCTGCTTTTCCATGTTGTGGACCAGGGTGATAAGTAATAATAAAGTCATACTCACTAAAAAATGACACCCATCTAATTTGTCTAGGAGTGAGGGCTTTAGCTGATTTAAAGTATTGGAGGTTCTTATGATCAGAACAGATAGTGATGACATGAGGAGACCCCAATAAATAATGCCTCCATTCTTGAAAGGTTAACTTAATAGCCAACAACACTCTCTCCTACGGTATAATTCTGCTCAGCGGGAAGGAAGGTCTTGGAAAAGTATGCCACTGTATGTAAATGCCCTGTGCTTCTATGTCTCTGTGATAAGTCTCCCCGCACTGCATACTGTGAAGCATCCGTTTCAACAAAATAAGGTTGAGTGTCATCTGCATGCTTGATTATGGGGCTGAGATGAATTTACTCTGCAAAGCACCAAAAGCCTGTTCTCCTTCTGCTGTCCAACTGAAAACTACCCCCTTTTTAGTAGCCTGGTTAACACGGTGATCAAATCGGAGAAGTGATCAATGAATCTCCTATAAAAATGTACAAATCCAATAAAGGATTGAACTTCCTTTTCCGAACTGGAACTAGGCAAATGAACCAGTGCTTTAATTTTCTGGGGATCCATGCGGATACCATCGGAAGAGATAACAAACCCTAAGAATTCTACTTCTATAGTGTGGGAGGTATTTTTATCCAATTTTGAAAACAGTTGATGATCTTGCAACTTGTTCAATATTTTTTTTACATGTATTACATGTTCTTGTTCAGACTGAGAATAAATTAGAATGTCGTCAATATACACTATTACAAAGATGTCCAGGTATTCTCTCAAGATGTCGTTGACGAAATACTGGAAGGCAGCTGGAGCATTGCAAAGGCCAAACTGCATTACACAGTATTCATATATCCCAAATTTTGTGCGAAATGCTGTTTTCCATTCATCTCCTTCTTTAAATCTAATGAGATGATATGCTCCTCTAAGATCTATTTTGGTAAAAATCTTCGCTCCTCTGACTTGGTCCAACAAAAAGGAAATAAGAGGAAGGGGGTATTTGTTCTTAAAGTTGATTTTGTTTAAGGCACGATAATCCGAACACATTCTCAAACCTCCTTCCCGTTTAGGTATTAAAAACAGAGGCAAGGACACAGGGGAGGTAGAGTGTCTTATAAAGCCTTTTTGCAACATCTCATCCAAATGAGTTGAGATACTCTGTTTCTGAGGGGGGCGAGTGCATATATTCTACTGTTAAGTAATTCAGCGCCAGGTATCAGATCTATGCGGTAATCATAGCTGCGGTGGGGAGGTAGCTTAGTGGCTTCTGTTTCACTGAAAACGGATTGTAATTCTGCATAAATATCAGGCACGCAGGAAGCTGTAGCTACGGTTTGAACAGTACAACATAAAGGACTGATTCCTTCAATGACTTTTTGGTAACAATGAAGCATGCAATCAGGTGATTTTAGAGTTACTGTTCGAGCCACCCAGTCAATTAGAGGATTGTGTTTGTAGCCTCAGGCCCCCCATAATAGCCCCGAAGTTAGGAACATCTATAAGATCAAAGGTCACACTTTCCGAATATTACTACATACAAGAATGAGTGGGGGAGTTTGACAAGCTATTAACTCCGAGGATAACTCATTGCCGCCCATGCATCTCACTGGCTCTGGATTAGCTTTGGGTAGAAAAGGGACTCCTATCCGTTCAGCTAACTGAATGTCTAGGAAATTGCCTGTTGCCTCACAGTCTAATAAAATAGACATATTATGTCTACTCTGGACTGATGTAATCGAAGTAATACACAGGGTAAAATGCTTTACTGGTCTGGGTAGTGTTCTTTTTTTTTTTTTTTTTTTTTTCTTTTTTTTATTGAGAATCCATGAGGCATGATAAGAGATCAATGTACATGATTAAAAAATACAAAAACAATATACAACATAAGCAAACCACCTAAATTAACATTGCAAAGGTAATATAGAGGTCGGTTGTCGAATTAGATAGCTTAGTGTCTAATTGAGTTTATACTTGTAAATCAAAGAATAATTGGTGTTATTAATATGAATGTAGTATACATTGTGAGGGCAAATGTACACAGAGAGGAGATTAGAAGAGAATATAGCAAATAAGAACATTAGCGTAGCCATAATCCAGAAAAAGGAAAAACAAATTCAATAAATTTGCTACAATCTGCTATCACGCCAGGCAGCAACTGGTGCCCAGGTCTTCAGCCCCACTTCTCTTAATTTTTTACCCTTAAATTCATACATAGCCGCCTCTATATTGTGTATTCCTAATAGTCTAGACAGCCACATTTGAAAGGTTGGGGCCTCAACATCTTTCCAAGCTGCTGAAATTAAAATTCTAAGTATGGCTGTAGAGATAAAGATTAAAGCTTCAGTCTCAATATTTAATTTTAATTTGCTTTGGCAACCTATGATCATGAGTGTAGGAGACAGGGTTATCTGAGCATCCAACAGCCTCGCCCAGAATAATTCAATCTCTATTTTAATTGTTTCAAGTTTCTCACACTCATAGAACATATGGGTAATATCGGCTGGTCCTTTGCAGCATCTAGGGCAGTTGCTGTTCTCCCTCTTAACCCAATCATAAAGCTTGGAGGGGGTGTAATAAAGATTAAATAGTGTTTTGAAGTGCTGAGCTCTTAGATTGGAGGAGCGTAGGAATCGTTTGTCCATTGCAAGGGCTCTGTCTAGGTCAATGTCCGGGTCCTCTAATTTTAAAGCCCAGGCTGCCTCAGTTTTGTCCATGTCGTCCTGGGATTCCTCCAAGAAGAGCCTATACAGTCCGTTGATTCTAGGTTCACCCCCCTTCAGATAATCCAGTAACTTACACCTCTCCCTCAAGATGATACGGGGCCTTATTGATCTAATTGTGCTGACTACCTGAGCATATTTATGATCTTGACTACCCTGGAGGGAGTGCCTTTGTCTTAATTCTTCCAGAGTTCTACACTCATCCCTGACCATGACTTGCCCAAGTGTCAAGATACCCTGTCGCTCCCAGTGTCTCCAGGACCCATCTTTACTTAGGTTAGGAAAGAGGCCCGAGTTCCAGAGAGGGGTGTGGTGATTGTATTTAGAGATTGCCAATACTTTCTGAGCTGCTACCCAGACCCCCCATATCCCTTCAAGTGTCTTGAATCTAGACTTGTTATAATATCTTCTTTCTGGTTTCCTTAATAATACCCCAATAGCCTCGCTACCGAGCAGTAATTCAAAAATAGATGGGATCACATCTTGTCTGATCGGGGGGTTTGTATTGTTTCCCCCTGGATCGAATAATATAGCCATCTGCGTAAGAAGACAAGACCAATGGTAGTATCTAAGATTTGGCATTCCCAAGCCGCCCCTTTCCTGAGGCAAAGACATATATTTCATAGATCTTCTAACCTTTCCATACTGCCATAGGAAATTCATGAAGATGGATTCTATTTCTTTTATAATTTTCCCCTCTATTTTAAATGGGATTGACCGGAATTTATATAGGACCTTGGGGAACATAGTCATTTTGATGACATTGGCACGACCTATTTTTGAGAGTTGTAGTGTGTCCATTCTTTTTAGATTTTGCCTCATGGAGTTCATAAGAGGAATGAAGTTGTCTCTAATTATCAATTCTGGCTGTGCATTGATCGTTATCCCCAGATAAACCACGGAATCAACGAATCTGGAATCTGATTTATTTACATTCTTAGAACAAAGGACCTGAGTCTTACCCACATTTAAGCGATAACCCGATTGACCACCAAATTTGCTTGTAATTCTCACCACTTCACGCATAGCCACGTCGGGATCAGTAGTAATAACGGCCAAATCATCGGCATACGCCAAGATTTTTGTTTGAAACCCCTTCGTGACTACCGGTGTGATTGCTCTGTTATTGATTATTTGGCGTATTAGAGGATCAATATACAAGGCCAATAAAATGGGTGAGCAAGGGCATCCCTGCCTTGTCCCCCTCGTAATGAAGATCTTTTCCGAACTCTCGCCCATCATTTGAATTTTTGCGACTGGGGTAACATACATAGCCTGAATAGCCTTCATGAACCTTGGTCCAAACCCCCTTTCAGAGAGTGTGCTCCAAAGAAATTCCCATCTGACGCGATCAAAGGCTTTCTCCGCGTCTAGGAGGATCATTGCGACCCCTCCCTCCCCGGCAGCATGTACATCAAACAACGTGATAGCTCGTCTAATATGATCGGAAGTTCCCCTACCAGGGATAAAACCATGCTGCCAGGGAGAGACCAGGGTCCCAATGATCCGTCCCAAACGGGTTGCCAGGATCTTCGCGTATAATTTATTATCCGTATTTATTAGGGATATGGGTCTATATGATCCCGGATTTTCCATGGGCTTGCCCTTTTTGTGAAACACCACTATATTGGTGTTCATCCATGACTCAGGGATTACGCCTGTATTTATAATCCCGTTGAAAAGGTCTAACAAAAGTATAGATGTTTCTTCAAATAGGTATTTATAAAGCTCCAATGGTAGACCGTCGGGGCCTGCAGACTTCCCTGCTGCTAATTCTTGTATGGCCTCCGAGAGTTCATCCATAGTAATGGATTGTTCTAAAATTTCTCTGTCCCCCTGTGCCACTTTGATCCCCAGTCCTGTCCACTCACTCCTTGGTTCCTCAATGACCGGATCTTCCTGATACAGTGTTTGATAGTATCTTTTGAAGACGTTTATAATGTCCTTTGGCTCCTCATAGGTCCTGCCCTTCTGTACGTGTAATAATATTTTTCGAGGTCGCTTGTCTAATTCGTAATGCCAATGCTTTCCCGGCTTGTTCCCCCGACTCGTACATGTTTCTTCTTTGTGCTTGGTATTCAGCAGCTGCTTTTTTAGCGAATTGCTTTTGTATCTCGGCTTTGATTGTGCTCACCCTTTCAAAACTTATGGTATCCTGCCGTCCCTGGGATATATCTTTCCTGAGCTGTTCCTCAGCCGCTGTTAATTTATTCATTAATTGCTCTCTTTCTGAGTTGAGTCGTTTCCAATTTTGAGAGGTATAACTGCTGGTTTCTCCCCTTAAGGCAGCTTTATAACTGTCCCAAACAGAGTTTCGTTTCGCGCTATATCTATTTGCATCAAAAAAGGCCTGTGACCAGTTCTTCATATGTGTTATATAAGTGCTATCTATTAAAAGTTTTTTATCGAAGGTCCATGGTCTCATTGGTTTAACTGGTCTGTTAAGAGGTATTGTTAATAATAATGGATTGTGGTCTGAAATTATCATAGGTAATTTACTGATTCCTGCTGTACTGATCTCTGTGGTAGAGATAATAAAATAATCTAGCTTGGAGTATTTCTTAAAAGGATGTGAAAAATATGTAAAACCTGGGTTCCCTGTTTCAATACTACCCCAAACATCTCTCAAGCTATGTGAATCCATCATTGAGCGTACTGCCCGATACACCCGGGGTTTGCGTCCGGTGTACCCGGTTCCCTCTTCGAAATCTGCCGAGATGTTAAAATCCCCGCATACCACTATGGGTGTTGGCCAAGCTGCTAGCTCCTTCTCCAAACGATCGAAGGTATCAGGGTCATCGCTATTAGCCCCGTAGATACAGCAAATAGTGATGCCCAGATTCATTTCACATAATGCCCAACGCCCTATAGTATCAGCCTTGGAACGCTTGGCTCCCCCCAAACCCACCTTACCAATAATAGCGACCCCCCTGATAGTAGACGTTTGGGAGGAGCAAGAAAGAATTTCGAATCCCTTTAGGTTTAACCAATGCCTCTTTCCCCATGGCAAATGGGTCTCCTGCATACACATGATATCCATTCGTGTAAATTTAACAAATTCCTCTAGTCTTCCCCTTTTTTCCCAATCATTTAGGCCCCCTGTGTTCATAGAGCAGATCCTAAGCTTTGACATATTTCTGTCTTAAATCTTTCCTTCTATTCAACCTTCCATTTAACATAATAAAAGTGCAATTGACTACATACCTTGTAACAGCTTTAATTTTCAGCCTAATTATAGTTACGATATCATGAATTCTCTTTTTTAGTTTTACATCCCCCCAGCACCATCCCAAGCCTCCCTTCCCCCCCCTTCCACCACCCCATCCCTCCCACCCCACCCCCGCCACCCATTGAGGCATCCTGGGTCCGGCCGGATCCAGGTGTGGGCGTCTATGTGATCCGTACGCCGACGATCGCTCTCAGAGCCTCCGGCCCCGCCATTAGAGAATAACAAAAGAGCACCAAAGCCAAAAAAAGAAGGAGAGGAGAGACAACTGATCAAAAAGAAATAAAAGCTTGAGCCTGTATCATAGCAGTAGTTAATATGAAGCTCCAAGAATTCATTTAATTTGTCCCCACTAGAATGACATTTTTTTTTTTTGATTCATAGTATTTATCAGTTGTCCTTCCTTGCATTGTCCGATATTTCTTGCAGGTATCCTTCCGCTTGAATTTCACTATTAAAAAAGCGGGTGGTACCTTTGAAGATTACTTTCAGGCGGGAGGGGTTTTGTAAGTAGACAGTAGCACCAGCTTTTTCGAAAGGAGTGAAGAGCTGCCGCATTCTCCATCTTCTTTCGACTGTTGGATGTGCAAAGTCGGGTCTAACAAAAAAGAAGAATCCATTGTATTCACGCTTACTGGTAGGACGCGCTAGGTCGTAAATGGCTTCCCGTAAAAGAAAATTGCCAAAATACACTAGCATTGCCCTAGGGTATTTAGAAGGGTTCTCATTTTGTTTATGTGTGAGGGGAAAACGATGGGCCCGCTGAATTTCTTTGTCCATGTCCCAGGATTCTAATTCCGGGAAAGTTTTTTTCAGAAGATTGCTTATATATCCCCTAGGATCATTCCTCTCCACTGCTTCCGGGATGCCAAGAAAACGAAGGTTGTTTCTTCTGGAGCGGTTCTCCTGATCTTCAACCTTGAACATTAAGTCTCTAATGATCCCTTCCTGAGATTTTTCTTGCTTTTGGAGGCAGGCAACATCTTTCTCTAAATACTCAGTACGAGTTTCTAGGGATGTCATCCTTTCCGATATCTCGGTACAGGTACTACCTACTTTGTTGACCACCCCTTCTAACTTCTGAATTGCAGCATGATTCCTTTCACTGTCTTTCTTTATATCCTTGTGGAGGTCCCTAATAGTCATCAAAATATCTTTTAAATAGGGCTCAGCCAGTTTCCCTTTTCTTGCTGCCGATCCATTTTGTAGTAGGTTATCGCTCCCGTTTGAATCCTCGTCCCTGTGCTGGGACGGTACAGCTTCGTCAGAATCATTAGATTTGTTCCTACTTTCGCTGACTTGCTCCGTAATGCTTCCTTGATCTGAGCTTTCTTCAAAGTTTGACTTGTTGAGCCGTTGGTTCCTTGTTCTTCTTTTCTCGAGTTTTTTTCCCCGTGGAGTATAACCTTGATCTGCGGCACTGAATTTCTTGGGGTCTAAGGAGTCAGTACCTGCGGGTGTTGAGCCTTGAGTTGGATTAATATTATCGTCACTGATCTCACTTGTTGTAGATATACCAGTCTCATATATATCGGCATCCGAACCCTCAGATGGATTTTCTGCTTGAGATTGTCTCAATTTCGCGATAGATGGATTGCATAAGGAGCTGGGAGTCTCGTTATAGCCAGATTGCTTTAAAGGAGAATTTGTTGATAGTGATGTAGATGTTTCAGGGTCTGGTGTCAAATGTGTCATCATATCCTCCTCATTCTTAGATGATTCCTCCGTAACAGGATATTTCAAGACTTTTTTTGACCCTCCCTTGGGTATAGGGCTAAAAATACTAGATATACTTGGCTGAAGTGTACTGGCTTGTTCGGTAGCAGTAGCTTTGGCGGTTGCTTTCAAGATCTTAATGAAAAGGGACTCCTATCCGTTCAGCTAACTGAATGTCTAGGAAATTGCCTGTTGCCTCACAGTCTAATAAAATAGACATATTATGTCTACTCTGGACTGATGTAATCGAAGTAATACACAGGGTAAAATGCTTTACTGGTCTGGGTAGTGTTCTTAGATTTTGAGATCTGCTTAACCATTTTGCTTGAAGAATCAACCTCATCTTTCTCCAAGCCCTCTAGTTTTCCTGTAAGAGGGATTTGTCTGAGCTACTGGCTTTATTTTTAGAAGGGGTACGAGGATGAACAGGACATTCTTTAGCATAATGTCCTCCTTTCCCACAGTATAGGCAATGATTATTTTTATGCCGTTCGTCTTTTTCTTCTGAGGACAGAGGACCTCTCAATCCACCTATTTGCATGGGTTCTGTGTTATCTTTATTTTCTTTATTTATTTCAAAGGTTTTATATAGCGCTGCTGGACCCAAGAGTATCAGAGCGCTTTACAAGGAAGGTAAACATTATAAGATAAAATTACCAATGTGCAGAAAATTAACAAGGGATATAGTATTGCATTCAGAAGAGATAGGGGGCAAAGAAACAGAGAGATACATTAAGGGGAAGATGAATGCTGAAAGTGAAGAGAGAGAAGGGGGTGTAGAGGGGGGAGTGAGAAAATGAAGAGTGAAAGGGGTGGTGAGAGGTGTGGACCAGAGAAGAGAAAAGAGTAAACCTGTTCAGAGTCAGTGACATTAGATACCCCAATATATGTTGAGAAGAAGTAATTTGAGATCTTTTTGTAAGAGGGGGTGTTTTGGTGAAGAGCTTTGTGCGTGATACAGGCAATCTTGTAGGTGGATTTTCCTTCTATTGGGAGCCAATCGAGATTTTTGAGGACGGGGGAGATGTGGTCAAATCTTTTACAGTCAGAGATTAGTCTAGCAGCTAGGTTGAGAACAGATTTAATCGGTGCAAGATGGACTTTAGGGGTGCCAGCAAGTGTGGTGTTACCATAGTCAATCCTGGAAAGGACAATCGATTGAACAACGATTTTGAAATCAGATGGAATAAAAGGTTTAATTTTCTTGAGGTGGAGAAGGGTGAAAAGAGCACTTTTGGCTGCATTTTTAATGTGGGGGATGAGATTAAGATTCTGGTTGATGCTGATGCCTAAGGATTTAACAGAATTAGAGGTAGGGAGGGGCAACCACCCAGAGTTAAATGGGAGGGGGATTGTTTTTGGGGGTGAAAAGGATGATTTCAGTTTTTTTCGGATTCAGTTTGAGATGGTTCAGATGGAACCAGGCTTGAACTCTAGTCAAGGTGTCATTCAGGTGAAGATTGTCTTTGTGGGATTTTATCTTGTAGTATAAATGGGTATCGTCGGCATAGAGGTGGTAACTAATTTTAGCTTGTTTGAGAATGAGGGTGAGTGTTTCCATGAAAAGATTGAATAGGGTTGAGGAGAGGATGGATCCTTGAGGGACACAGTGAGAAAGGTTGAGGTTTAGAGAGGAAGTGGCTAAGCTTGATTTGCTGTGATCTATTTTGGAGGAATGAGGAGAACCATTTGAATACAGTGCCTTCCAAACCAAATCGATCTTTGAGTGTTGAGAAGGGTGGGATGGTGGACAGTATCAAATGCAGCCGAGAGGTCAAGGAGGATTAGTAGTGAGGATTCACCTTTGTCTAGGGAGCGATGAATGTCATCTGTAATATTTAGCATAGCAGTTTCGGTACTGCATCCATTTCTAAAGCCTGTTTGGAAAACGTCAAGGAGATTGAAGGAGACGATATGGTTCTCTAATTGTGATAGGACACATTTTTCAAGGACTTTAGAGAGGAAGGGAAGGTTAGAGATAGGGCGTAGGTTGTTACGGTCATTAGGGTCGGCAGAGGTGTTTTTAAGAATGGGAGATATTTGACCAAGCTGAAGGGAGTCAGGGACACATCCAGTGGAAAGAGAGAAGTTGATGATATTGGTCCATATAGGGGCGACGATGTGTTTGAGTTCTTGAACCAAATGGGTGGGAAGAGGATCTTTAGAGTTGGAGGAAAGTTTGAGTTTAGCAATGATATTGATGATCGTGGATTCAGATACTGGACTAAATTCGCTCCATTAAGCATTGTTTTTTGCAAGGAGGCCCTTGGGAGAGGGGTCTGGTTGGGGGAGAGCAGGGAGGGGTTGAGATGAATCGTGAAGTGTGGGAAAAGTGGACGAAAGTGAATTAGGAGTGTTGGATGAGGGGAGGTTGGAGTGAGAGGGGGAGGGAAGAGAAGGATAGTTAGATTTTGTTGACTTTATTCATAAAGAAGCTGGCAATTTCTTCGCATCTGTCAATAGAGGTTAATATTTTAGGAGGGCCAGGGCCGATCTAATCGGCCCTGTGTTAAAAGTGAAAGTGCTCAGGCTGATGAGATAGGCCCAGGAGCTGACACTCATTTGGGAGCAGTTTATCTCCTGCTGTGTCATTTGAAAATGAAAACTGGCCTTAAATGCCAATCTAGAACACCTCCCTCGTTCATTCCAAGGCAGTATTAGGCAATATTTTGACACTCACGGAGATTTACTCACTTTAAAGTAGTGGAGAAATCTTGTTCTCGTAATGTAGAACAGCGTCAGCTGAAAGCTGCAGTGGCCCTTGTTTACCAGTAGAGGGCGCAGGCAGCTCCGAGACATTGCTGAAAACTGCTGTGTGCCCCAGAGACAGTGCAGCAAGCATGCGTGCTCGACGTGTACACCGCTTCTGGCCTTGATCGGAAAACACCAAGAAACCAGTGCAGGTATGGCTACATAAATAGCACTATTAAATTTGGGACTTTGACAGGTTTATTTCAAATGTCTCAATACTTCGAAAGTAAAATTGGAAGTGCCACGATCTGATTTATTCAGCTCCATGCAGACACTCGGCTCTGAGCTCCTCCCTCCATTATAGTCATGTTGTCCCAAGCCACAAAAGTATTCCTAGGTACAGTACGCAATTGAAGAGTTTTAGTAAAAAAGAAATGCGTTTTAACTGGACATAATCTGTGTCATGCTCCAGGCCGATGAGGTATGCACCGGAGAAAGTTAGAGAGACGATACACGACCGGCTCAAAGGAGGCAAGGTTACAACATAATAAATGAAAAATACCTTCCTTTTGCATAACTACAATAGCTGCAAGCTGATATCCATCGTTATGTTAGAATCCTTTGAAAAAGCTTTGACGGTTATAACTGGGACTGTAACAGGCATCTGCACACTCGAGGGAGCAATGAAGGAGGCTGGTTGGCTTTGAGCACGTGTTTTTAATTATCTGAAGATCTTGGCTTTCAAAAGCTATCCTTTTAAAAATTACAAACGGCAGCATACACTTGGTAAAATAACTACAAACAACTAACTTTACAATCGATGTGGCAGGCAAACTACCCCAAACCCTCTCTCCTTTGTTTTTTCCACTGGCCTTGTTATAACAGTTCAGTAATACATAATGAGCCTCATAAATTGTGTTTGGCAAACGGTTAAGATGAGTTGTTCAGGAAGTAAGCAAAATATCTGTTTTCGTTCATGCGTTCCATCGCTTTTTTTAGGCTGGGTATTATTGCAAAGTCTGTCTTTACCTAATGCGCAATGTAATTGAAATCCCTCCGGTCTGCAGCGTAGCCCCAAACTCAGAATTTTTTCTTATGCCCCTCAATCTGAGATGCTCTGCGTGTACAAGCCAGTGGAATATTGTCCCCGACCCCTAGAACCTTGTTTGAAAGTAGGGTGCTGGTCTCTACCAACAGATCCTGGTTTCACATATTCTAAACAACACACACAAGGAGACAGCACCTTTTCTAGGTCCATACATGATATACTGCTAAAGTCCTGGTGTTTCCTTTGAATTTTGGGGTTTGTAGTGTAATTTACCCCATTATAAAACAGGATTATATGCCCCAGAATAATGAAACAAGTGTGTACTGGAGTTGCACATTACACATGGTCCTAGGAAACATGGCAGGTAGGATGAGAGCAAATGAGAAGTGTGGTCCCATGGTTAAATGCCTTGCCTGCACCTCCAAGTAATAGTCACAGATGCCTGGAATCCATCTGTATTTCTTGCGCTGTTTGTGTGAATTTGTTATTCTAGCCTATTTAGTTGGGCCTTGTCAATTTGCACCGATTTATGAGTTTACTGGAGCAGAGTGGGTGGTGAGAAAATGAAAACCTTGTGCACTTGTACAAAGGACGTTCAGTCCGAACTGTGAGTACAATGCTTTGAACCAGGATACAGTCTCAAATGGTAAGTCTGGCCATGGAAACTCAACAGATTTCAGTTTTGCAAAAAAGAATTACAAAAACTTTGCACTTTGCGCATTTACACATTTTGAGCATGTGTGGCAAGAGTAGAGTAAAGTCACTACTGCATGGTCACGCTTATTTTTTCATAATGCCTTCTAATTCTGAACTAAGTTTTGAAGGTACACCTTGCATTGTTTTGTCTTTTGTAGGCAAATGTTTCCAATCTGCCATGGACTAGAACTCTGCATGCCTCTGCATTTCCCGGAGATTGAATAATTAATAATTTTGGAAGGGGGTGGTACAATGCTAGAAATGTGTTTTAAACTTGCTCCCTGGTGTACTAAAAAGCTAAGTGTGGCTGGAGTGTGGCAATCCATACATAGTAGTGATGGAGGCTAGAAACAGATCTATTCTTAACATTTCAATTGTAAGTGTAATTATAATTGCATTTATTTAGCGCTTACTATCCCTGAGAAGGCCTCAAATTGCTTTTTCCGTGAGTAGCATGCTACTCCGGAACCCAAAAAGGATTAGTGGTGAATTAGTATAGTGAAATGTGAGAGTAATTTGAGTGGTGGACATGTTAGTCAGTTATTTGGATGCAGAAGGATAGCCAATGGATAGAAGAGGGAAAAATGTTTTCATTTATATAACACTTGCTACCCCATATGGGGTGTTGAAGTGCTTTTTTGGCGAGTAGCACGCTACTCCAGAAACCATAAAGGATTAGTGGATAATTAGTATAGTGAAATATGAAAGTAATTTAAGTGGTGGATATTAGTCAGTTATTTTGATTGAGGAGAATAGCGGAGAGATTGAAGAGGGAAGAAGGTTTGCATTGATATAGTCCTTGCTACCCCTGATAGAGTTTTGAAGCATTTTTTTCGACGAATATAGGTTGGAATTGTGTGGAGGGAGCCTAGAGGCATTTTAGAGTTCTTGGAGCGCTGGTACAGTATTGCTCTTGGGCCACCTGTGAAAGGAGTTGGCGTTGTTAGGGTATCTGATGGCATATTGGCAGGTAAAGACAGTCTCAAGGTAAGTCATGCACCACACTTATTAACCAGCTAATTTCGCCAACTGTCCTCTACCTATAGTGGCCTAAACAGCCTTACTGCTCTCTCTGTGTCTTTTACTCACTATTATCTTTTTCAGTTTACAACACTTAGTCTCTTATTAGGAATTCCGTTTTTGGCCCGACTCCTTATTATGTATTTCTGAACCTTGGTATTTGACTCACACACACCCCTACATATACAGAGGCAGATCTGGCAGTCATGCTCTCTCCTCCCTCCTAAAGCCAGGAATGATCTGCCCCTGTCCATCAGAGCCACAGCCTCCGTTCATGAATTCCACTAGAAAGTGAAGCCCTGACTCTTGATCTAACACCTACTCCGGCCGAAATATTTCCTGCTTCATCACCAGGATACCCTTCTGGGATAACATCACATACATGGATATCTGTTATCTTGCATAGGCCTCTTGCTACATGGCTTGTTTGGTGAACCTGAAGCATTGGTCTCTTGGTATCTTGTTGTCTGGGGGATGGTCAGATGGGTTGTTAGTCTAGAAGGCAGGGTCCTGTTCTGTGACTATCTTTTGATCTCAGCTTGGAAAAATAATGAGCTTAGCCATGCATGCCTTGCGGACACTGCAGAGTAAATAGAACTGCTCTACTCTGCATAATAAATAGCAGTCTAACTTATCAGAAGTGGAAAGTCAGTCACGTTTGATGTGGGGGTGAGCTAGGGTGATCAGTGTCTTTTTAGAAGTGATTTGATTGCCCTTGGTTTTGCACTACATGGTTTCACTAATACCAACCGTGTTCTGCATGAGAGTTTCTGATTGGATCCTCTGTTCTGAAAATGCTACTTACAATCCAACTCTGCATAGTAAGAGGGTGAGTATAAAAAACATGGATTTGGGGATGTGTGACAAGTAGTACTTAATCATTAAATTATGTTTTTTCTTCACATGCTGGAAACCGTAATCATGAGAACACTTGAATGGTGTCTGTGATGAAGGTGAAGAAGATGAATAATCACGTCACGCTGGAAAGACTGTTGGATGTTGCCAAAGAAGCATCATTCAGGTAAGTCGGTGACTAGAAGGTATACCAAATCTGTGGACCTCCTGGGAAGCATCTTGGTATACGCTCTAGGAATCCGGATCTAGTTTTTACTCTTTCAACAAGAGGAGCACAGGGTCAGGCTACAGACATACTCTTTTCTCCCTCCTAAGTGGACCAGGAATTTCAACAATAGTCAACTACACGTTTAGCTTAGGGACAGCTTGTTGGTTCAAGGCAACCTCTCTCTCGTTTTGTATCTCCTCTCACTGCCATGAATATGTAATACAGGGACAGGTTGTAGGCACACTCTCTCGCTTTTTCCCCTTCTAGGTGGACCAGAACTTCCACAACCATCAACAACACAAGTGTAGACTAGGGAAAGTTTGTAGGTACATGCTTTGCAGCTTGCCTTGAGCTAATGCCCTCACTGAGGTGCGTTTGCTGCCAGCAGATCAACAGCACCACTTTGTACAGTTGGTTCAAGGCAACCTGCCTCTAGTTTTGTATCTCCTCTCACTGCCATGAATGTGTAATATAGGGACAGGTTGTAGGCACACTCTCTCTCTTTTTCCCCTTCTAGGTGGACCAGAACTTCGACAACCATCAACACATGTTTAGACTAGGGAAAGTTTGTAGGTACATGCTTTGCTGCTTGCCTTGAGCTAATGCCCTCACCGAGGTGCGTTTGCTGCCAGCAGACCAACAGCACCACTTTGTACAGTTGGTTCCAGGCAACCTGCCTCTAGTTTTGTATCTCCTCTCACTGCCATGAATGGGTAATACAGGGACAGGTTGTAGGCACACTCTCTCTCTTTTTCCCCTTCTAGGTGGACCAGAACTTCGACAATCATCAACAACACATGTTTAGACTATGGAAAGTTTGTAGGTACATGCTTTGCTGCTTGCCTTGAGCTAATGCCCTCACTGAGGTGCGTTTGCTGCCAGCAGACCCACAGCACCACTTTGTACAGTTGGTTCAAGGCAACCTTCGTCTCCTTTGGTTTCTCCTGGCTGTACCAACAATGTTTAGTAAAGGGTCAGATTATAGGCACACTCTCTTTCTTTTTTCCCTCTAGGTGGACCTTGTCTTCAACAACCGTCAAGTACACATGTATAGCCTAGTTCAAGTACAAGTTCTGGCATTTATAAAGCGCACTACTAACCCGGAGGGTCTCAAGGTGCTAGGGGAAGGGGTTCATTATTTGTCGAAAAGCCAGGTTTTAAGTTCTTTTCTGAAGTAGATGTGGTTCTGAGTAAGGCGGAGGTGAGTGGGGAGTGAGTTCCATATCTTGGCAGCCAGGTAGGAGAAGGATCTGCCACCCATGGTGGATTTCCGGATGCGCGGTGTGAGAAGTTGGCCTGGTATATAATGCTCACTAATTCTAGTGATCACTTTGTACCATGCCAAGCAACCCTTATGATGATGGTTGTAATTCAACCTTGTAGACCAGTTATCCTAGTGGTAACGTGGACAAAGCAGTCTTAGGCTAAACTCTGAAAGGCATGTGAAGCCAGCTGTTATACCATACACAACCCCCTTGAATACCAAATGAAAGGGACACCACACAGATATATATTGAAAATATATATTGATTTATTAACTATAAAATCCCCTGGACTCTTTATGAGCACAGAAGCACAAGCGTTAAATCACAAGACAGTTTAAAATACACAAAAGTTGCACAATATGGATGAGCCCTAGGGGCCACCTAAACCATATACTAAGAAAGTGGTATAAGAGATACCAGGAGGAAAGTGAAGAGGCCTAGGGCCTTGGGAATCGCTGGAGCTATTCGAGACTAGCAATGACTAAGTCGGGAGAGGCCCACGGGACTCGGGTGCAGTGTTCAAAGTGCACGCACTTTCCAATACAAAGTCTATGGTGCGTAAAAAGTACAAAGTTAGAAAGTTAGGAACCTTCCGAGTGACCTACGGAGTTAAAACTTTAGACACAGGCCCTTGAGATGTGTACCAGTGCAGGAGCACCGGCGGAGCTGAGTTACCTCACCCACAGGAAGCGGGTGCACAGGGTCGAAGTAGTGTCGGGTTTCGTCACGCTGGTCAATGGTGCTTGGAGCTGAAGATGGTGCAGGCGGCTCGATGTGAAGAGTTCCGGTGGATCCAAGGGTGGATCTGAAGATGTGAAGACCTGAAAGCAGAGGGGACAGTGTTCAAAGTCACTAGCCAGTGACTACCGTGGAACCAGATTGGAACCAGGCGATGTCGGGTGCAAACAGGCGTTGTCGGGTAGCTTCTTTCTGCAGCCACGTGGATACCCGGGGTCGAGGACGTCCAGGAGTCGGTCACAAGCTGTCCCACGTAGGCTTCTCGCTGTTGGCGGTGTCGGCGACCTGATCGGAGCAAACAGGCCTTGGCAAATGCAAGCCACGCAGAAGTTGAAAGATGCTGTTCACTCGGACCAGCAAGGTCAGAGCGGGTGCTCCTTTTCACAGGAGCTTGGGTAGGTCTGGAGCAACCAGACCTGCTGTGTAAATCGTCGGGTTCGTCGCCAAGATGGCCGCTGACCACGTGGCTAGTGGCCGGGATGGCGCGTCGAGTGGCACAATGCAAAAGGGCCCCACGCAGATCGTGGAGATGCTGGAGGGCTGATCTTCGGTTCAAGGGCTGCTCGGTGGTGGGGGTTCTCAGTCCCAAAAGCACAACGTCGAGGATGCCTCAGAAGCTGCGCAGTCAGCTTTTCGAGTGTCTTCCAAGAGGTCCGGTCCCACGTCACTCGGTGCCTCCACGGGTCCCTTCTTTGCAGGGACTGTGGATCGGGCTCTGAGAGGTCTGGGAGTCTGGTTCTTGTTGGGCTCTGGGCTCGGTCTCCGGCGGGAGGCGGCGGCAAAGCAGACGTCGAGTTGCTGGTTGGTACCTGTGTTCACAGGGTGGCCACTCCTAGGCCACAAGGGAGATTCTCTTCAGTCTTCTGTGCAGCAGAATGTCGAAGTCCAGTCTTCTTCTTCGTGTAAAGTTGATTCAGGATGATCTGCTGTGCAATGGCACTGCTCCCACTCTTATTCCCAATCTGAGGGGTGGATCACCTACTAGGTCCCTCCTCTGGGAGGAACCAGGAAGGGGGGCGGTTACACCCCCTTTCCTTTGTCCAGTTCCGCGCCAAGCCTGGGTCTGGAAAGTCCCTGGACCGGTTTGGACTGGCCTATGCACGGGGACACCTTGTGTGCCCCGGGCATGTCTGATTCTATTCAGCCCTGTCCTACCCAATACACAAAATCCTGTCTGGGGTGGTGCTCGCACCTCCCAAGGCAGGAAACCCTTTGTCCAGGCCACCATCTGCCGAGTTTCGGTCAGCAGCAGGAGGCCAGACTCGTGTCTGTGGTGGCAGCATCCATTTTGTGATGCTGAGGCTCTGTTTAACTTTAACCGGGGTTAAGGCTACACACATGTCGTGTCCCTCTAGAAGGGTGGAATGCTATCCCCGTCGCCAGAATTGGCGAGGGGATAGTATTCCAATTCGTATGACACCTTACTCGACATGTTTTGATAAAGCCAAACCAAAGATAGCATTTAACCGCGAGGATTATAATGCACTTAAGAGTATATGGTATGGCAATATCCCGGAACAGCTTAGGGAGTGGTTCCCGACAGCTGCAGACAGGCTCAGCTCATGCTAGAGCACCATCTCACATATTTCCAAGCACTCTGCCTCCAGGATTGATGAGGCCTTCCATAGGAGTGGCTGATAGGAACATATGTGTCCAGTTTAGGGTTAGGCACAGACATACTGTACCTAAGTAAGAGGTGGTTACACCGACTTACCCCAGCTGAGTGATCAGCCAGTTGTGTCAAATATGGAGGCCAGGGGTGGCACAATACATGCTGCAGCCCCTGGTAGGCCTTGGATACACCTATGCCCTGGGCACCTAGGGTGCACTAATACAGGGGCTCATAAGGTGAACCAGTTCCAATTCGTAATGCACCTAGAGTGCATTGGCAGTAATTTAGAGAGAGAACAGCAGGCTGTGGGTCTGATTAGCAGGCCCACAGCCACATTAAGTCAGAAACCAGTGAAGCAAAAAGCAAAAATTTTGGGGTGACCATAGGATAGCAGACCCTACTCTCCTACATAACCCCCCCCCCCCCCAAACGCAGGGACATTAGAGTAACCTTGACCAGTTGTGTCTTCATGTTCTAAGTGGAAGTACCTGGAGAGACCATCTGCGTTGCCATGGTCAGTCCCTGGGCGGTGCTCCACTGTAAAGTCCATCCCCTGTAGGGAAATGGACCACCTGAGTAGTTTGGGGTTTTCACCCTTCATCTGATTAAGCCATAAGAGGGGCTTATGGTCGGTCTGAATCTTGAAGTGAGTACCAAACAAGTATGGCCTCAACTTCTTCAGGGCCCACACCACAGCAAAGGCCTCCCTCTCTATAGCTGACCAACGTTTCTCTCTGGGGGTCAGCCTTCTGCTAATGAAAGCAATGGGCTGGTCCTGGCCATCTACATTAAGCTGTGAAAGCACTGCTCCCACTCCCAACTCAGAAGCATCTGTTTGGACAATGAACTCTCTTGAGTAGTCAGGACTCTTCAGGATAGGTGCAGAGCACATGGCCTTCTTCAGGTCATCAAATGCCTTTTGACAGATTTCTGTCCACTGAACCTTTTTGGGCATCTTCTTGGATGTCAGATCATTAAGAGGAGTCACAATGGACCCATAGTTCTTAACAAACTTCCTGTAGTACCCAGTCAGGCCCAAGAAAGCTCTGACCTGAGTCTGGGTAGTTGGAGGGGACCAGTCCTTGATGGTCTGGATCTTACTCTCCAGTGGTTGAACTTGGCCTCCACCCACAAGGTGGCCCAGGTATACAACCTTACTCTGCCCTATCTGGCACTTTGTTGCCTTGATAGTGAGGCCTGCCTTCTGCAGAGCCTCAAGCACTTCCTTCAGGTGGACCAAGTGATCCTCCCAGGTGGAGCTAAAGACAGCAATATCGTCCAGATAAGCTGCACAAAAGTCATCCAACCCAGTGAGGACTTGATTCACCAACCTTTGGAAGGTGGCAGGTGCATTTTTCAAACCAAAGGGCATCACCACAAACTGATAATGCCCACTAGGGGTAGAAAATGCTGTCTTGGCTTTAGACTCCTCAGCTAACCTGATTTGCCAGTAGCCAGCTGTCAAGTCAAATGTGCTCAAATATTTGGCAGAAGCCAACTTGTCAATGAGCTCATTTGCCCTTGGAATAGGGTGTGCATCTGTCCTGGTGACAGCATTGAGTCCTCTGTAATCCACACAGAACCTCATCTCTCTCTTGCCATCTTTGGTGTGAGGTTTGGGGACCAGAACCACTGGGCTAGCCCAGGGGCTCTCTGAAGGCTCAATGACACCTAATTCCAGCATCTTTTGCACCTCAGTCTTTATACAGTCCCTGACGTGGTCAGGTTGCCTGTAAATTTTGCTCTTTACAGGAAGACTGTCACCAGTGTCCACCACATGTGTACACCAGTTAGTCTGACTGGGTGTCAATGAGAACATATGCCTGTATGCCTGTAGAACTTGTCTGCAGTCATGTTGCTGATGTTCAGTGAGGCTGCCACCTAAGGCCACACCCTCAACTGAGCCATCCTCAGGGTTCTGAGTGAGCAGGTCTGGGAGAGGGTCACTCTCTTCCTCCTGTCCCTCATCTGTAGCCATGAGCAAGCCCATGTCTGCCCTGCTGACATATGCCTTCAATCTGTTCACATGGAGCACCCTGTGGGGGCTCCTGGGAGTTCCTAGGTCCACCAAGTAGGTAACCTCTCCCTTCTTCTCCAGAATTGTATGGGGTCCAGACCATTTGTCTTGGAGTGCTGCTGGGGCCACTGGCTCCAACACCCATACCTTCTGTCCAGGCTGAAATTCAACAAGGACAGCCTTTTGGTCATGCCAAGCTTTTTGTAATTCTTGGCTAGCCTCAAGGTTTTTGGATGCCTTTTCCATGTACTCTGCCATCCTGGAGCGGAGACCAAGAACATAGTCCACTATGTCTTGCTTAGGCTTTTTGAGAGGTAACTCCAATCCTTCCTTCACTAGACATAGGGGTCCTCTTACAGGGTGCCCAAACAACAATTCAAAGGGGCTGAAGCCAACCCCCTTTTGAGGGACCTCTCTGTAAGCGAACAAAAGGCAGGGCAGTAGGATGTCCCATCTTCGCCTGAGCTTTTCAGGTAATCCTTTAATCATGCCCTTCAGGGTCTTGTTAAATCTCTCAACAAACCCATTGCATTGTGGGTGATAAGGAGTGGTGAACTTGTAGTTGACACCACATTCCTTCCACATAGCTGTCAAATATCCAGACATGAAGTTGGCATCTCTATCTGATATTACCTCCTTAGGAAACCCCACTCTGGAGAAAACTCCAAGTAAGGCCCTGGCCACAACAGGAGCTGTTGTGGTCCTAAGTGGAATTGCCTCTAGGTACCTGGTGGCATGATCCACTACCACCAGTATGAATCTGTGCCCAGATGCTGTAGGGGGATCCATTGGACCAACAATATCAATCCCCACTCTTTCAAAGGGAACCCCCACCACAGGTAGTGGTATCAGGGGGGCCTTTGTTGTTCCACCTGCTTTACCACTGGCTTGGCAGGTTTCACAGGAGCGACAAAACTCCTTGGTGTCTTCAGACATGTGAGGCCAGTGAAAGTGAGGGACAAGCCTGTCCCAGGTCTTGTTCTGGCCTAGGTGTCCTGCTAAAGGAATATCATGGGCCAAGGTGAGTAGGAAGCCCCTAAATTGCAGAGGTATAACCAACCTCCTGGTAGCACCAGGCTTGGGGTCTCTAGCCTCTGAATAAAGGAGTCCATCGTCCCAATATACTTTATGGGCACCTTGAGCATTCCCAGCAGCCTCAGCAGCAGCCTGCTGTCTGAGGGGTTCAAGAGAAGGACAGGTTAACTGAGCCTGCCCCAAGTCTGCCCTAGAAGGTCCCCCTGTCCCCAGAAACTCAACCTGATCAGGTTCAAGCTCTTCAGAGACAGTTCCTTCAGGGGTCTCAAGATCAGTTTCCTGTGAAGCCTGATCCTCTCTTGTAGGCAGTTGGGAAGGCGCAGCCTTAACCCTCCTGTTCTTCTTCTTGGAAGGTACTTGGTCCATTGTTCCAGGATCCAAGACCTGAGGTTCAGAGAGGCACTTTTTGGCCTGTGCCCTGGTCACAGCAAGGACATGTGATGATATCCCTAACATCTCTGCATGAGTCCTGTACTCAACTTCTGACCATAGAGAGTTCTCCAGGTCATTGCCCAACAAACATTCTACTGGGAGATCAGCACTAACCACAACTTTCTTTAGGCCAGTTACCCCTCCTCAGGAAAAGTTAACAAGTGCCACACTATGTGTAGTAGTGACATTGCTGGCATTGGTCACCAGGTAATCATCGCCTGGCATGTATTGTCCAGGGTCCACAAAGTTAGGTGTCACCATAGTGACACTGGCATATGTGTCCCTGTAAGCTTGAGCCACTTTGTTGTTGATCAAAGGTGTCTGTCTGTATTTGCCCAGGTTACTGGGACTTATGTCAGGGGTCAATTCTATGTCCCCTTCACAAACCAGAACAGCCTGTGTAAGGGTTCTGACGAGGTCAGAATCTCCTTCAGTTCCCAAAGTGATACCCACTAATCCCTTGGCTTGAGGACCAGCACTGCTAACTGTACTAGTGGGTGCAGGTGCCTTAGGGGCTGCAGTGCTGGGGGCTCCACCCTTTTTACACTCACTTGTCCAGTGAGAGGTGTTCTTACAAGTTTTACACCAGGGTTTCTTCTGACCTTCTTTCTTCTTCTTCTTGGAAGTTTGGGACCCACCCTCTGTCTCAGTTTGGGGCCCTGTTGAAGACTTCTGGTCTTTAGCTTTCTGCTCCCCACCCTTCTGGTCTGTTTTCTTCTGGTCACCACCCTGGTTCTGGTTCTGGTTCTTTTGCTTAACTCTGGTTCTTACCCATTTATCTGCCCTCTTTCCCAATTCTTGGGGAGAGGTCAAATCTGAGTCAACCAAATGTTGATGCAACTGCTGGTTCTGACAATTATTTAAAATTTGTTCTCTCATCAGCAAATTGTACAATCCTTCATAGTCTGTAACCTTGCTTCCCAGCAACCATCCCTCCAGAGCCTTAGTGGCACACTCAACAAATTCAGACCAGTCCTGAGTCTGTGTCTTCTGGGTATCTCTGAACATTAACCTGTACTGTTCAGTGGTTAAGCCTAACCCATCAATCAGAGCACTCTTCAGGACCAGGTAGTTTCTAGAATCCCCATCACTAACTGTGAGGAGTCTGTCTCGGCCTCTACCTTCAAAGGAGAGCCACAAGATTGCTGCCCACTGCTCCTGAGGGATCTGCTGTACTCTGCAGGCCCTCTCCATTGCAGTAATCCATTTATGGATATCATCCCCAGCTTTGTAGGGGGGCACAATCTTACTCAGGTTTCTATTATCAAAAGACCTGTCTTTATCCTTGTGGATATTGCTGCTACCAGTGGGTTCTATTACCCCACTCTCTCTAGGCTGTCTTGCTCTAGCAAGTTTCTCCTTAGCCAGGGCAACCTCTAACTCTTGCCTCTGGATCCTAAGCTCAGCCTCTCTCATCTTGGCCTCATGTTCCCTTCTCTGAGGGCTAGTCATCTCCTTTCTGGAGTGACCATGAGAGCCTCTAGAGACATGGGAGGTATTGGATTCACCTGAGTGATGCCTTCTCCTCCTATGGCCCTGGTTAAGTCCACCTGGGGGTCTGAATGGGTTGTTACCTGATTCATTCCCAAGTTGACTTAAGTTAGCCTGGTTCAGTCTACTGACCAGCACCTGACTATCTCTGTCATCATCTGACTCACTGCTTTCCACCTCCTCCTCCTCTTCTTCTTCCTCTTCCTCTACATCTACTTGAGGAGCTCCAGTGGTGGAGGCTTCCTCATCTACTAGGATGATAGGGGTAGGGGTGTCTACAGTGTCATCCTCGGAAGGATGGCCTCCTTCAGCATCCCCTGTGGGGTTTGCTTTAGAGGTCT